>NC_064432.1:26872248-27172248 GCF_023375975.1 Astyanax mexicanus
TGTAAATTTTGTAAAACTATAGTTTGATAAGTTTGTCTTTTAAAAGTAAAATAAAGTGAAGAAATGAAAAGAACAGGAAGATTAAATTAAAGGTCTGCGCTTCTTCAGTGTTGCAACGTTAAATAACATCATTCTGAAGAGATTTGGCTCATTTAAACAGCCTGAAAACGGACAGTTTATCTAAACTCTAAATGTAAAGAACATCTCAGACTAGCGTTTTCTTCCTGAGATAACTGCAGGAACATCTCAACAGCGTCCTCCAACCCCAGCTGCAGCTCCAGGGGTCAGCAGGACGTTCAGAGTGACGCAGTGCAGGATGAGACAAGACAAGACAAGACACACACACACACACGCGCGCGCGCACACACACTCACACTCACACACACTCACAGTAGAATATTCTAATGTGCTTCAATATGTAAATATGGGAGCTTCAGAACCTGAAACACTGTAACTCTGCGGGATTATCAGCCAAAACATTTATTATTTTTTATTATTTATTTTACTTTTTAAGTATTTATTTTAATAGATTAATCAACTCTCAAAGGAAAATAAGTGAGATTAATCAATTAGCATATTTTTTGTTTTTTGTTTTGTCAATTAATCCAACATTTTTTCCTGACTAGTCGATTAAACTAACATTTTTTATTAGTTAATTAATCTAATGAATGCTCTTAATCTTATATATTTATTTTTCATTTATTAATCCAACTTATTTTTCTGGCTGGTCAATTAATCTATCAACTATTTTTCAGTTAATCGATTAATCTAATGACTGCTTTTTATTTATTTTTTTTTTTTAGATTTTGGGACAATTAATCAATATATTTTTCAGTTTGTTCAGTTTATTTATTAATTAATTATTTTTTATTTATTTATCCAACTTATTTTTCTAGTTGGTCAATTAATCTATCAATTTTTTTTCTTTCGCTTTTAGTTTTGTTTGTCGATTAATCAAATGACTATTATTTATTTTATCAATTAATTTATTTGTGTTTAAATAAATCTAATTTTATTTTTCTGGTTGGTTGATTAATCTATTGATTTTTTAATAGGCAGATATATCTAGTGTTTTGTTATTTATTTATTTTTTGCTTAGTCAATTAGAATAACTTTTTTACTTCTAATTAACTTTAATTATGTTTAATTATGGTTTAAAGTAAAGGAAATGAGTCATTTTAGTAACAGGGTTAAATGAGGATAATAGTAAAGGATGTAGAGAAATAGATAGCTGATAGAGTGGTGTTAATGTTGTGGCTGCTGGGTGGAGATAAGAGGTTTGAGCGGGAGATTTACAGCCGTCTCACTCTCAGTATGAAATCTCTCAGACTCTGTTCTGTCACTCGATTTGATTAAGAACTCTTCCTTAATCCTCCAGAAAGGCTAATTAAACAGTTCATCACTGAGTGTGTGTGTGTGTGTGTGTGTGTGTAGTGAGAGTGTGTGTGTGTGTAGTGAGTGTGTGTGTGTGTGTTGGCTGGAGAATGGTGGTGTGATTAGCATTAATTGTCCGTTTCCTAAAAATAGCCATTTTTTTAATAACGTTCACACAGACATTAAAATTGACTTTTTACACTCAAAATATCTGAGATATAAACCTTCATCTCCTGAATCATCTTTTATCATGTCTTTGTTCTTCTGCTACATTGTTACAATAGGAAAAGAACAGTAAAAAGGTGTAAAGAAGAAAAGTTGTTTACAGTAACTCGATTCTGAAGTGTTACCTGTCAGGGGATGACCTGGGAACCATCACACCTGTATAAGTTGTGAGGTAGTATCTAGTGAATAAGGTTGAACAAACAGTGAACAGAATGCTCATTTATCGGCATTGGAAGAAGTGGGTGAGTGTTAATGATGGGGGCCGGTGTTGTGTTGAATTCAGCACCCCCGTCAGGAAAAGCACCCTCTCTCAGGAGCGCACAATCACGCCTTCTTGGCTTAAACTATATCCAAGATACTGTTCTAAGCTACACTGACTCGTAAGAAATAAGGAAAAAGAAACGTCACCTGCAGCCTCTCCCGAGAGAGGGCGCTTTTCCTAGCGGGGGTGCTGAATTTGGCACAACACCAGCAACATCTGGCTAAAATTGACCATTATCCAATCAAACCAATCAAGACTCAACACCAGCACTCAATGCAGGAGTCCACACCCACATATCTCACAGACTGATATAGCATTCTTTAGCTTCTGCAAGATATGGCAAAAGTCATGGGACACTATATCACTAGACCCGGTCTAATGAGTTTCAGTATGTCTGTGTATATCTGTAGCATTACTCTGTAGGTAGAAGTATATTTTAGATCCTTGAGTTTAATAAAATACTTCTGTAGGAGTTTTTTACTCTTTAAGTAGTTCTAAAACCAGTACTTTTACACTTTTACTTAAAGTATAAAAAAAAAGTAATGTAGTAGTTTTGTTATACACTGAATATGAATACAGAAATATGCCAAAAGTTATTTATTAAATTATGAATATTATGAACTTTAACAGATCTAGTAGTAACTTTGCGTTTTAACTTTAATTTGTAGTTTATAGAAACATTTAAATAAATAGTAATTGTAATTGACAGCACTATTTTATATAATTAAATTACACTTTTGAATTAAAACATGTCAGGATTTTTTTCTCGGCTGGTTGATAAAAGAACTACATGGGTTCAGAGGTCAGAATCAGCCAATAGGAGCAGGGAGACGAGACCAGACAGCAGGACCGGGTGACCTTCACCATCTAACAAGGACAGAATGGACAGAGCGAGGGAGGGAGAGAGTGATGGAGGGAGGGAGGGAAAGAGAGAGATGGAGGGATGAAGGGAGAGAGCAAAGGAGGAATGGAGCAAGAGAGTGATGGAGGGATGGAGAGAGAGCAATAGAGGGAGTGAAGGATGGAGTGAATATTAGAGGGATGGAGAGATGGAGAGAGCGATGGAGGGATGGAGGAATAGAGGGAGCAATGGATGGAGGGATAGAGCAAAAGAGTGCTGGAGGGAGGAATGGAGGGATGGAGGGACCTTGGGAGGGACCTTGGGATGGAGGGGTCACCATCTAACAAGGACAGAACAGACAGAGCAAGCGATGGAGGGATGATGGAAGGATAGAGGGATGGAGGGAGGAAGCAAGAGAGCGATGGAGGGATGAAGGGATGGAGTGAAAGAGCGATGGAGGGACCTTGGTCACCATCTAACAAGGACAGAACGGACACAGCGAGCGATGGAGGGATGGATAAAAGGATGGAGGGATGGAGGGAGTGAACGAGAGAGCGATGGAGGAAGGAAGCGAGAGAGTGAAGGAAGGAGGGATGGAGGGAGGGACCTTGGTCACCATCTATCAAGGACAAAACAGACAGAGCGAGTGATGAAGGAATGGAGAGAGAGAGTAACAGAGGGATAGAGGGAGCGATGGTAGGAGGGATGTCACCATCTAACAAGGTCAGAATGGACAAAGCGAGTGAGGGAGGGATGGAGAGATGAGGAAGGGAGCAAGAGAGCGGAGGGATAGAGGGATGGAGCGATAGAGAGATGTAGGGACGGAGGGATAGAGGGAGGGAGCGACAGAGGGAGGGAGGTATTGAGCTGTGATTCACGGTGACAATCAGGCGGTCCATTGTGCGCAGTGGAAGGAGAGAGGCTGGTTGCCATGGCGATGCCAGAGACGCAGCGGTCGCCGCGGTGACGACGTGTCCCAGCGCTCAGTCTCCTGAAGACCGGTCCTCTGACCCCTCACTGTTTTACGTAACGGATCTGACACCAGGTTATTAATCCTCCTCCAGAGATTCAGATATTATTGTTATTATTATAAACCGGACTCTGATTGGTTTATATGTTCTTGACCGAAACAACCATATTGAGATCCGCAGTATCAGTCGGGGTTCAAACCAACTCCAAAGCTCACCACTTACTATCTGGTGTTCACCACTTAGTATGTGGTGCTCACCACTGTTCAGGTAAAATATATATATATATATATACACACACACACACACACACACACACCATGTCCCTTCTCTGTACACTTTAGTAAGATTTGTATAGATTTAAAGACTGTAGTTTTTAAATTTTCTAATTCTCACAGACTCTGACCTTCTTCCTGTTCCACACATCCAGATGTTAGCATCAGTATCCGTTCACTAATGATTTTTATAAAGTGTTAATTGTGCCAGACGACTAGTTTAGTTTTAGTTAGTTTTAGTGTGAACGTTTTTCGCTTTCCAACAGTGCGTAGACTTTAAACACGGTCCCTTACACGGTCCCTGCACCTGCTGCATTGATACCTGCTGTTTTTTATTCAATTTATTTTGCGATTCATAAAGATTTAGCATCGTTATCCGTTCACTAATGATTTCTATAAAGTGTTAATTACACCAGACGTCTTATCGAATGTTCAGTCTGAGCGAGACGCTTTATCAAGAGAGAGACCCGTCAACCCCGGAGATAAGGACAAGACGAGAGAGAAAGAAAAGAAAAAGTAGAAAAGGAAAGAGAAAGAGAGAAATTGAGGGTCTACAGCACCGGCGCTGACGCTCCCTCAGGGATCTTATCAAGCCCACAGGCCTCCGCAGGACCCGCCGGCTAAAAATAGTCCTGAATCAGGTTAAAGAAGCGTCAGACCCTGCGAGTCCTGTAGCCGGCGGAGGCCCTGAAGAGCCTGTCTGGGTTCTGGCGTGGATCTGGAGCCCTGTGGAGAAGGCTAATAGATGCACGGCGCTATTAGCGGGATAGGAAAACAGGACACGCCAACTCTGATTGGCTGGAGAGACCCGGGAGAGAGGAAATATATAATAAATACAAATCAAGTTCCTGCAAAAAGCAGAGTTTTTTCCTTCACTGTGTTCATTAAAACAGATCTTCTCCACAGATCCTATTATACACTTCATATCTAGTCTAGTATTATTTATATTTCTCATTATACAGTTGAACTTCAAAGCTTTCAAACCCTTTGAACTTTTTTTTCCCCCTCAATCTGTTTCTTAACAACCACAATCTAATCAAATCTAATCAAATCAATTAAAGATCCACGCAGTGCAATCAATTAATCAATTAAATCAATTACTGGTAACACTAACCAACATGAATTAATGAATTCATTAGTTACCATGAATAAGACATGAGATAACACATTATTAACAATGCTTAGATAATGTTAATTATACAAGAGAAACGGCGTTATTTAATAATTAATGTTATTTTCACATTACAAGGGAATCATATGTTAAGATGAACAATAAATCATATATTTTATCATATAATTTACTTTACTAGATTAACTAAGTTGTTACGCGTTTAACTAACAATAGTTAACACTACGTTTTTGATATAAGGGGCTGAAAACTTTTGCACGTCAAACTTTCTTTTTTTTTATTAGAATAAAAGTGTAAAAACCTTCTATCATTTAGGTTACACTTCGCAATTAAAAAATACTAAATATTAAAATATAAAATACTTTCAGGTTTGTGGTTTGAACGGAGACAGAATGTGAAAAAGTTCACGGGGTATGAATATTTTTGCAAGTCACTGAATCAACATCAGGTTTGGTCAATCAGTGCTTAATCCTGTAAACCTTAGGATAAATCTTAAAAACCTAAATCTTAAAACTAATATGCATTATTTAGTTTCTGGTTTATTTAATTATTGCATTAAGTTGTGGCGTCCCCCAGGGCCTAGTTTTAGGGCCGTTAAAAATATGGTAGATTTTGATTGTTCCAAAAGAGTAAATGCCCAATATAGAGCTTAATTAATTTCAAAATGTGAGCATATATATGGGTTTTTTACTGTTTGTATGTTTATTTGCATCAGTTCTAACATGATATTGTGTTTTTACAAGCAAAAACTTTTGTAATAATTGCTGAGAAAAATGGTTTTAAATAACGCATTTAGGTGTCTAAAACTTTTGCACATCACTGTAAAACAGCTGCACTGTCAGGAAAGTAGAGTTTTTTGGGGGATGGAGTTTTAATTTGAACCGTCAACCTCCAGGAAAACTATCCTTTTCTGTTCTGTCCCCAAGGCTGTGAAATAATGACTTATTTACCAAATATTTGACATATTTTGTGGAAATAATGGCTTTGTCTCAGAATTCTGACATTTCTCTCGGAATAAGGACTTGCCACTTTTCTCAAGAGTGACTTATTTTGTCAAAAATAATGACCTTTCACACAATGTTGACTCATTTTGTTGGAATAATGACTGTTGTACTCATGAGTCAGACTTATTGTACCCAAATAATCAACTGTTTTATAGTTTTTGTGACTTATTTAGTCTGAAAAAAATGACATGTTGCAGTGATTTTGATGTATTTGGTTGAAATAATGACCTATGTTCTGTTGTTGAGATCACTTGGTTTTTAATCACAACCTTTTTCTAAGAGCTAATTGGAGGCAGGATGTGATGAGATTGAAGGATGTGTTGGTTTTGAGTTTGTAGATCTGATCTTAAGAAGCATTGCTTGATGTGAATCAAGCCTCGCTAAAAAAGATCAAGCTCTCAAAAGACCTACATTAAAGAATTGTTGACTTGAAGCATGAAGCTGGAAAGGGATACAAAAGTACCTCTAAAAGCCTTTGATGTTCACGTGTCCACAGTAAGACAGATGCTCCACAAATAGAGAAAGTTCAGCATTGCTGCTGCTACTCTCTCTAGGCGTGGTAAAGTCCTGTAAAGGTGACTGTAAGAGCACAGCACAGAATGATCAATGAGGTGAGGAAGAATCCTAGAGTGCAAAAGAGCACCTGGATGTTTTACAGCACTACTGGCTAAACTGTGTGGAGAAACCTCATCACAACTGTGAAACATGGTGGAGGGGGCATCATGGGTTGGGGCTGCTTTGCTTTGCTGTCTCAGGGTCTGGACGGATTTTGCCGTCATCAACTGAAAAATTAATGAATTCCCAAGTTTACCAAGTTTACATTTTGCAGTAAAACTAAAGACCATCTGTCCTCCAACTGAAGCTCAACAGAGGACGGATGATGAAACAGAACAACGACCCAAAACATAGAAATAAATCAACAACCGAACGACTTCAACAGAAGAAAATAAATAAATACTCCTTCTGGAGAGTCCTGACCTCCTGAACCCAACTGAGATGCTGCAGCATCATGACCTCAAGAGAGAGATTCACACCAGATATCCCATAATATTATAGCTGAACTGAAACAGTTTAGTGAAGAGGAATGATCCAGAATTCCTCCTGACCGTTCTGCAGGTCTGATCTGCAGATACAGGAAACCATTGGTTGAGGTTTTTGCTGCTAAAGGAGGATCAACCAGTTATTAAATCCAGAGATTCACATACTTTTATTTACTCTCAGTGTGAATATTAACATGCTGTGTTCAATAAAAACATGCAAATATATAATTTGTTTATGTGGTTTTAGTTTAAGCAGACTGTGTTTGTCTATTGTTGTGATTTAGATGAAGGTCAGAACACAATTAACGATCAATTTATGCAGAAATACAAGTATAATCCCAATGGGTTTATATATATATATATATATAGAATGCCTCTGGAGAATCGGGGACGCTTCAGAACAAGGTTATGGTGAGGGTGTTCACACCATGTGTCTCCCTGGCATCGTCCCAGCCTCTGCTGAGAGATGAAGGTCAGAAGCATGGACAGATCTCCAGCCCGGAGGAGACGGGAGACGTGATTGGCTGAGGACGTATCTGACGGGTCCTCGGGTCTCGTTCTTTCCTTAAAGGGTCGAAAACTTCACCCAGTTTCTGTTCTCACCTCTTTCCTACTGTAAGAACCAGCGTTCAGTTACTGATCCGTTCAGAAACGAGGACTGATTTCCACTCTTAAAATTAATTTTATTAGCTGTTAATTTCAGATTCAGATCTGCTATAAATGTGATAAATGTGGTGTTCAGCTGTAAATATTGATATTCATAACATTTCATTACAAAATACCACAAATACAGAGCTCTAAAAATATATGCTTCTGATATTTCTGTTGCAATAAAATTACTAGAAAGCTCGTGTCACAGCCGCACTGTATTTCTAATAAATTGTCCGTCCACAGACACAGAGTAAAAGGAAAATGCAGAAAACTAAAAATCTAGCACTTTTTACAGCAATCTGAAGCAAATTATCAGCGAGGAGCTCCCAATAGTTACTGACAGTATAGAATAAAAGAATATAACAAGACTGGAACATGTTCAGCAGTATCTGCAGCTGTTTACTGACTTTAACACTTAAATGGCTAAAGTTTTCTATTCACGGTTTGGCTCTTTTAAAAAGAAAAAAGTCTAAATTCCTCTGATTTTACAGCATTAAACTGTATGGATATCTAAAATAACTGTACTCTATATTATTTTATTAAATGCAGAACAGTGAGGAGCTGTGCTGAGTGTCCTCTAAGTCAGCGTGAGAACGTCTCCTGATCTTCATGCTCTGCTGATTAACAGGAAGTGGCAGGAATCTCTCCTGGGGACGCCCAAAGACTCTTAGTGCTTTCGACCAGATCCCCGTCCCCGTCCCCCGCCATCACTGTGCTGTCTCACACTGCACTGTCCTCCAATACAGCCAGGAAATATATATACAATCCAGATACTCAAGGTCAGATATGTAGTAGAAGTGTTGGGCAGTACAAATTGGAGTATTTCCTTATTATAAATGATAAAAACACTATATTACCATAGTTTAACTGTTAATAGTGTAGCTTTTCAATGCTTCTTCATGACAAGCATAAAAAAACACTGGTAGTTGGTCTCAGTAGCTAACTAGCTAACTAAGTTTCCCAGAGAGAGAGAGAGAGAGAGAGAGAGAGAGAGAGAGAGAAAGAGAGAGAGAGTGTAAGAAAGAGACACGTCGCAAGAAAGAGACGTCGCAAGAGAGAGAGACGGCACGCAAAAGGGAGATGGCGCAAGAGACACTGCGTGTGAGAGAGAGAGATACATGGTGTGTGAAAGAGAGAGAGAGAGAGAGAGAGAGACAGCAAGAGAGAGAGAGAGAGAGAGACAGAGAGAGAGAGAGAAAAGAGAGACGGGGCGACAGAGTACGAGCGCCTAACCCTGAGTTCACACTAGAAAGTGACAGGCGATCATTAGTTTCCTATGGCAGTTCAGCGAGGGTGTACTGTGTATTTTGCATGTATTTACATGAACCGAACTGTGACCCCCATACCATGACTGTTCGTAAAGAATATACACCCCTAAAAGATAAATAAATAAATCTCGCCTGGGAAATAAAGAGATAATCTGAGGTGGAAAGAAAAAAAATATTTTAAAAAAGCTAATAAAAGATCATTTCAGCTCATTATTTCAGAGAAATTAAGGAACTTACAACAATAATAAATATTGGCTGCATCACCACGACTGAGCTTCAGCGGCGTCACCAGGACAGCACTGATAAAAGCCTCGTCAGGCGTGAAGAATCACGCAAAAGTTCAAAACACTTAAACTCTGTGTGACCCGGCGCTGTTTACCTCCACACACCACCCAGCGGCACAGAGTCTAACCGTCTGAACCATCGGGAATACCCCAGAGACCACCTCCACACAGCCGAGATACAGCACAGAGATCACACTCTCACTGTGCTTCACTCTGAATAATAAGATTACGCCATCGTAATTTCATACATGCATAAATACTGTATTTTATTAGCATTAGCTAACAGCTAACATTACCGAGACACTTAAGCAATAGAACACGTAAGGGAGCACGTTATCACGAATAACATCACGGCTGTGATTTGGTCGTCGGGACGATCCGAATGCGAGATAACATGACCGAGTGTTTTGTTGGTTTTATACAACTTTTTTTTTTTACAAAATGACTAAAGAAAATAAAAGACCCTCAAAAAATGAATAATGAATGTGCTTTAATACTGTACCTTCCACCAAAAAAATAGTTCCACAACAAGTAACCTGTAACAGAACTGTAGCTACAAAACGGCGTATGGTTTATATGTGGTATTGGTTAGCTAGTCGGCTAAACTGTGGTTAGGTTTGCGCAGCTTGCTTTAGCTTAGCATTCGCATAAGCATTAGCTTAGCTTAGCCTGGATGGTTACGGTTAAGGCTATCAGACTGTGGTCTCGGTGACTGATGGATTTTCTTTCCCTTTTTTTCCACGAAAGACTAGCGTGGGCTAGCGTGTTTTGGCTAGGCGCTAGCCTGTGCTAAGCTAATGCTGCTGGTGGATGTGTTGATTCAAAACTGTTTTGTGTGTATAAATACGACGATACTCGGCAACGCGTCCGCGGAAGCACAGTTAGAACACTTCTCAACTAAAAAATGTAAATATCATTGGAAAGTTAGTTTACTTTATTTCAGTAATTCAGTTGAAAATGTAAAACTTAAATTATATAGATGATTTCTAATTAAACTTCTGAATCTATTAACACATACATTTAACTATTTGACAATTAAAACATGTCCTGGTCAAACTCAGAAAGCTTTACTTAATTATTTACAAGATTTCTAATCTGAACATTGTTACTAAAACTCATGTAACATGTAACAATCATGTTTAAAAACAAGTCCACTAATTCCTTTAATTTTCTCTCAAGAAAGTCCTTATTTTAAAGAAGTTGTTAAAAAATGCATGTTCAAATAATTGATATTCATGACAAAAGAAATCACTCCTGTTACTGGAATGGTCCATACTAAACTCATATCTAGAAGTAGAGCCACAACGCTAATGCAGGTTTTCCATTCTTTATTGCTATTGGAGACGGTTTACTGTCCATCAAAATGATACCATATCAACCACCCTTATCTCCAGACTCAAACACAGTACAGCTCTATTTTATCTGCTTAAAAAAAGAGACAGCCCCTCCTGACTCATCCTCCAGACAGACAGACAGACAGATAACCAAGCAGACGTTCGTCATGTTCACCTCCTCAACCAGGAGATCCTCCAGAGGATTCCCTTCACCTTCCTTCAGGAGATTTCAATTTCTCCAGCACAGCTCATACAGCAGCTTTATACACTATCTAATATATATCCTCCTACTGGAATAGAATTTTTATTCAACATTTTAAGATGCTTTTTTAAAATTAAAAGAGCATTAAGGATAATATTTTCTGAATCATCACATATTAATGATACATGCTTATGAGTTTAAGCTTCAGCTTTATCCAGTATTTTCTTATTAGAACAACTGTGTGGTAAAGTGACAACAATCATGCAGTCCACATAGTCCTGCTGGAAAATGAAATCCGCATCTCCATAAAGTTGTTTTCAGCAGAGGGAAGCTGTAAGATATGAAGTGCTGTAAGATTTTGTGGGAAAATAAAACTGCACTGACTTTAGACTTGATAATAAAACACAGTGGATCAGCACCAGCAGATGACATGACTTTCTAAAACAGATGTGGATTTCATTTTCCAGCAGGACTTGGCACACTGCCCACACCGAGTACCAAAATTCAAATTTTCTGAGATGCTTCTATACCACTGAAAGTTCACTCCACACACACACACACACACACACACCATACACACACACACACACCTGCTGCTGTTGCTAAGCAGCCAGCGCTACAGTACTCGAGGTGTTGAGAATGCAGTCTGAAGGTGTGAAGGTCTGTCAGTTTATATTTACATCATATATACACAATATAACACATCCTTTACTCAAAACACGAGTTCAGCTAGCGCTTGAGCAGTATTAGCGTAGCATACAGTTTTATTTTACTCAGTCTGGTTAATGTAGCTTTAGCATAATGCTAACTCTATTAGCTCGTAACATGTCGACATCATCTCATCATCTCGTAATGCTAATGACCTTTTTATTGATATTTTACTGAAATTACTGTCTTGCTAGCGTAGCATTAGCAAAGATGCATGAGCTCATTTGGCAGCATTGCAAACAATGTGTTAGCATCGTTGGATAAGCACAGTCGATTGCATTCTAACGATGCATTAGCATCGTTAGAAGAGCCCAGTCAATGGCATGCTAACGCAGTACAAGTGACGTTGGATGAGTCCAGTCACTGGCATTTCTAACAGTACATTAGCATTGTTGGATGAGCCCAGCCAGCATTGCTAATGCAGCATTAGCATTGTTAGATGAGCCCAGTCAATGGCATGCTAACGCAGTACAAGTGACGTTGGTTGGGCCAGATCATCGGTATTGCTAACACAGCATCTGCATTGTTAGATAAGCTCAGTTAGCATTGCTAATGCAGCATTAGCCTTTGCCATGTTGGCAAAACTGCAAACAATGGGTAAACATCATTGGATTAGCTCAGTTGCTGGCATGCTAACGCAGCGTTAAAATATTGGATGCAACCAGACGGCATGGAAACAACCATTTATCCCTGCTAAACCAAACGCTTTACACACAATTCAATGTACCTTATACATCAAGCTAGTAGCAAGTGGCTACTAGAGCTAGCGGCTAGCAAGCTAACAGCTTCATAAACATGTGTAATAATGAATATTTTAGGCTTTATAAAAATAAAAGTGATACACAGTGTTGGTACAGTAGCAGGTGCAGGCTAGTCTCTCTTTATGCTACAGAGCTAACTGCTTTATAACTGCTTTATAACTGCTTTAACGGTTTTAATTCATTATTAGCGATATATGCTTTTCTGCAACAGGAACAGGCTGTAGCCGGTACTGCAGGGCCGGACCGGGCTGAACGTGAGGTCCGGTAATTACTCCCCGAGCAGGTCAGGATGAAATAATGTCTGTGTGGTTATAGAGGAGTATTTTTAAACTGGAATCAGCAGGAGAAGCACTGGATCAGGAGAGAGATCAGAGAGCAGGAACACTGAGGCATGAAGATAAACATCACTATGTGATGAAGAGCATGAAATACTCTCAAACATTTAATTACAAAATATGCTAATTTCATATTTATTGTATGTTTTGCACTATAAGGTGCACCGGACTATAAGGCACATTATGCAACACTAGTAAGGAACAGGAATAGGGGTGTCGCCATGTTTTCCTTCCAATTCAGCAGGTCTCACTGCAAGGTTGCAAGACAAGTAAAGCTAAACTGAATTAAGTAAACAATACTGTAATTCTTAAAACTAAATAATTTTCTTTTACATGTTAAAAGAGTGAATGTTAATCTGCACAGATTTCTCTCCTGAAAACTCTTTATTTGGGTGAGTAAAGCAACATCGCTTCTGTTTATTAACAGTAAACTTAGATTTCCAGATTTACACTAAAGCTGGGTGCAGCGGCATTAGCATAAGCATTAGCATAGCCGTCCGACAGTGCTACACTAAGGAACCACTTAAAAATGATGAGTTTCTTTGATTTTACCAAATTAAAAACCTCTGGAATATAATCAAGAGGAAGATGGATGATCACAAACCATCAAACCACCAAACTGAACTGCTTGAATTTTTACACCAGGAGTAAAGCAGCATAAAGTTATCCAAAAGCAGTGTGTAAGACTGGTGGAGGAGAACATGATGCCAAGATGCATGAAATTAAAACTGTGATTAAAAACCAGGGTTATGAACTCTGAACTCTGAAACTTTATGAATATGAACTTGTTTTCTTTGGTCTGAAATCTCTGCATCTTTTCTTTTGTTATTTCAGCCATTTCTCATTTTCTGCAAATATTTATATTTAGAATTTGGGAGAAAAGTTGTCTGTAGTTTATAGAATAAAACAAGTAACCTAAATGGGAAGTGACTGCACACTGATGGTGAGTGTCTGAGTGCGTAATGTGACCTAACACAGTATTACAGTACCTAACGCCGCTTTCATCACAGAAGGCGCATTCGCACCTGTTGTGAAAGTCAATTTATAGAGCATGTAATCAAGCATGTAATTAAAAATGCTCCTCGGCTTTCGCGCCGCGTCACCGTTGGTGCTATTTCTGGTGGCTAAGCTCGATCACGGCCGGCACGCACGCAGCTCTCGCGCAGCACATACACACCGCTCTCGCGCTCGGCACGGGTAGCAGCTGGTGGCATTTCAGAGACACGCTTGCTCTTCTTAAACGCTTGGTGGGGTTCTGCGCGACAGTCGCTCTCGGCGGACCGACTGCCAATTACACACCAGAAACAGTCTTCGAGTGCGAGCAGGCCCACGCGACAGCGGCGGAAACGTGAGAAACCGGGAGAGGTTCGAGCTGAAGGAGCCCAGACATATGCTCATTAACTCTCGCTCTCGCGCAAGTACAAAAACACCGGCGCATGGGTCACTAATTGGCTTCTCGACGTTAAATAAACGAACGTAGAGAGTCATCGCTTTCGTTTTTTCCGGCGAATCATTAGCGGAGACAATGGAGGAAGCAGAAATTTCAAATTAATGAAGCGTAAGAGCTGTTTTTATTATTAGTAGAGCAAAAAAAACAGATCAAACTTCTCCAAACGTTTCTAATGAATGAAGAACTCAAATACTTAAAAAATTGCACCGATACTGAAACCTAAAATCATATCACTGTATCTGAATGCAATCAGAGAAAAAATACATTCCAATACACAAAAAAGAACAAAAAAAAACTAATATAACCATTAAAAAGCCACAATCGAGAGCACAGAAAGTGGTAGCTTGCTATTAACCCCTTTAACACTAAAGCAAGATATACGAAATAAAACTAACTGTAAATTCACGTATTTTACAGACTATAAAGTGCACCGGATTATAAGATGCTATTATGCGACACTAGTAAGGAACAGGGATGTCGCCATGTTTTCTTCTTATTCAGCAGGTCTAAGTTTAGTAAGGCTAAGTTAAGTAAACAAAACTGTAATTCTAAAAAAAATTAAAAATAAATAAAAAGTGCTGGATGTTAATCTACACAGATTTCTCTCCTGAAAACTGTTTATTTGGGTGAATAAAGCGCTTCCATTTGTTTACAATAAGCTTTCAATAAGATTTCCCGATTTACACTAAAGCTGGGTGCAGCAGCATTAGCATTAACCAGCTAACCGCTAGCGCAAGCCATGGTTAGTGCTACACTGAGGAACCCTGAATGTTCCGGTACTGTGCCAAATTCAGACATTAGTGACATTAGTGTGTAAATCAAGTAGCTACTCCCACTACTTCGCCTTTGACACATCACTACTTTACATGCGTGGGTTGCAATACCGATCATCATCATAGGTTTTATTAGGAGGTGACTACAGTACGTAAATCGAGTAGCTACTCCCATTACGTCACCTTTGACGCATGCCTACTGTAGGTGCGTGGGTTGCAATAATGATTATCATTATCACGTTTTGTTATCAGATGATGGCAGTACATAAATTAAGTAGCTACTCCCATTACTCCGCCTCCTCAGGTAAAACTAATCCCACCTGATTACGGCTTAATAGGGCAAAGGTTTAAGCACACCTGAACTCATTCAACCACTACACTGCAACTAGTCCCGACCTCTCTTTATTAAAAAGCTAATTGCTAATGGATAATTCTGTCTCATCCCTCGCTCTCTCTTTTCCTCCTCTCGCCCATTATGATCTCACTTCTCTCACTCCTTCCCTCGCTCCCTCTGCCCTCCGCCGGCAGACAGCTGCTAATAGGGGTTTATTTTTAGCAGGTGGGCGAGGTGTGGGTCTCTATGATGGATGAAGGTGATGTTTTTACCCCCCCCAACCTTTCTCTCTTTTTCTTTCTCTTTTTCTCTCACTGTCTCTCTCTCTCTTTACAAGAGCTGGCAGTGAAGTAGAGGATGGTGACATGGTCAAGGACAGAATGGAAGATGACAAAAAGAATGGACAGATGGACAGAAACAGATTGGTGCAACACAAACGTCATTTTTCATTACGTCAGTCATTAATGTCTGTTCATATTTCTCTGTAATTAATCTACAGTTACAGTAGATACAGAATCACCAGCACCAGCTGACTTGCCATGAACAGTAGTTACAGATCCCTTCCTCAGAAGAAGTCTACTGGCTAATTCTTCTGTATACTGTCTGAGGTTCTCAACCAGCAGACCCAAATGTCTGAAATGTTAAAGTTCCTTCGACAGATCTAGTGGGTGGGGCTGTGGTGAGGGTTAACTAGTGATGGGTGGAGACATCACAATAAGGGAGGGGCCAAACGGCTCATAGAAGCAAATGATTTCTGACACTAAACTCACTAAACTCACCACACCTCAGCTGATGGACGGAAAATTAATGGATTAATGGTTGGATGATTTTTTTTTTGTGCTTGTACGGACAGTAACTATAGATTCCTCCCTCAGACGAAGTCTGCTAGCTAATTAATCCTGCTGTGTACTGTTCAAGCATACACCAAGTGTTTTTTGTAGATCTGAGAGGCTGTAAATCAGGATGAGTAAAGATTGGAGGTGTGAGGAAGGAAGAAATAAAAAAATAAGGCAATTAGCACGGCGCTAAATCTTAGCATCTCGACACCCAATCTGCTGAAATTCTTAAAATAAAGCTGCAGAGCTTCTGTGGTGCTGCTGCTGCTGTTTATAGACCGGGAGTGTGATGTGGTGAATAAAGGCATGAACACACACACACACACACACACACACACACACACACACACACACACACACACACACACACACACAGCTGTCAGATTCACCAAGATCTCCAAACTGAAGCCAAAACCACGGCCGACAGCGCACGAATCCAAGCCAGGCAAAAAATATCCATTAAAATAATCTTAATTTCCGTTAATATCAACCAAAAATAATGATAAATCACATTATTATATATATATTTATGTTCACTGTCCTGTGATAATTCATGAAATGATGCATAAAAATAATAGATACTACTTATTAATTATCTATAATGAAAGCACATCCCTCATTTCCTCCAGACCCATCATGTTAGCTTAGCATTGCTAATATGAAAATGCCTCATTAGCCTACTGTACATTTACTGTATTTTACAGATGATAAAAGTCTCACTATTAATAAACGTCTGTTTTCTAGTCTATTTTTTATGCATAAGGATAAGCACCAGATTTTAAGGTGCATTTTATACAACACTAGTAAGGAACAGGGGTGTAATGACCAGGTTTTTTTTTCAATTCAGCAGGTTAAGCCTAAGCTGTCGTTGCTATCCTAAAGACAAGAAAAGTACAGCTTGAACATCCCACTAATTCTCTACATTAAATCATAGGTGTGGTTAATTCATTTTGGGTGTAACGTGAAATGTTTTCACCCTTAATCTACTCCCAAGGTAAAATAAGAGGTTTATTAATTGATTGCTTAATTGATTAATTGGCGAGTGGGTATGCACGGCGCACCTGTACTGCCAAGATGAACGTTTGACTGTTGTCAGGGTTCAAAACAATCAGTGGTGCACCTGCGTTTCCTGGTATTGCTGCCAAGATAGCGATACACCAGAAATGTACTTCTCAGCAGAGGAAACTGAGCTGATGTAAAAGTTAGTATTTTGCTGTTGCCTTTTTTGTTATTAGTTACAATTTTTATTGTTCTCACATTTTATTTATTTCTTATTATTAATTTATTTATTTTTTCATATAGTTTCATATAATCAGTATAATTCCTTTTACTATTTATTATTATTATTCTCTATAATCTATAACAAATGTATTTATTTAAATTGTGTATTGCTTTTATTTATGATTATTATAACTACTATTTTTCCTAATATTTCTAATTTCTTACCTAATGTTTTCAATCCCTTTTATAATGTAAATGCTCAGATTCATTGTAAATGAGCGTCACCCTTAATGTAATTCATCGATTAGTGTAGCAAGTGCGTACACACAGCGCACCTGTGTTGCCAAGATAGCAATGAAGTGTTGACTGTGTTGTCAGGGTTTAAATCAGTCAGTAGTGCACCTTCGTTTTCTGGTATCGCTGCCAAGATAGCAGTACACCATAAATTGACCTGAATAGGCGTAGAAACACTGTAGTGAACGTAATGCTATGTTTGATTGCACATTACCAACTTTATTTCCTGTTTGTTTTGGGCCTACTTGTCTCTGTTTTTGTATTTTCCACTGTTTTATGAAGCTAAATCTCTTGTGATTACTGAGATTAAAAAGCCTGTGGGCTCTGGATTATGGGTCAAAGTTGAGCTGATTTATTTACTGACCTCTTAAACCAGGCAGCTCAATTACTATTTTTAAAATTTCACGTCATTTAATAAAATAATTCATTTTTATTCACAGTACTGCAGAGCTTTCCGAGCACAGGTTCAGTCTGGAGACCAGGTTTCCAGCTCAGAAGAAGGAGACAGGATATCTTGAGGGCCTCCAGCTGGGCGTCTCGCCGCCCGGTCCCCTCCCGTCCCGCTAATTCAGCCATTAAAGAAATAATACCGCTGGCTGTTTGACTGATTGGTCTGATGAAAATGAGCGTTTCCTGCTGGGTTCTTCACGCTGTGGAGGCATCAGACCGGCGCTGCTCGCTCCACCTCTCCTCCAGCTTCTCAAACCGCCTGATGTTTTATTCATACTCTTACAACGGCTAAGAGATGCTAATGCTAATTCGCTAAACAATAATAACAATCCAACAAACAGCAGAAAACATATCAGAGTCCCGCCTCCACAGAGCGAGGCATCAGGAGTGATCACAGGCTACACATACGACTGTATATTACAGACTACAAGATGCATTTTAAGCAACGCTAGTAAGGAACAACGGTGTCAGCAGGTGTAATTCTTAAACAAAACAATTTCTTTTAAAGAGCCACTAAAACCCTATTCCATATTTTTTCCATTAAAAGCTAAAATGTGTTCCTTTAAAGTAATAAAACACACCAGACCTGCTTAAACATTTAGAAACAATTCCTAACCTTTAAAAAACGCTTTTATAACGGTTATTTCTGCGTAGCTAGCATAGAAGCCCAGCGGCGTAGCTTAGCGTTGGCATAGCTTAGCGGTGGCGTAGCTTAGCGGCGGTGTAGTTAGCGTAGAAACCCAGCAGCGTAGCTTAGTGGTGGCATACCTAATATGGAAGCCCAACGGCGTAGCTTAGCGTTGGCGTAGCTTAGCGTTAGCGTAGCTTAGCGGTGGCATAGCTAGCGAAGAAACCCAGTGGCGTAGCTTAGCGGTGGCATAGCTAGTATAGAAGCCCAGTGGCACAGCTTAGCGGTGGCGTAGCTTAGCGGAGGTGTAGCTAGCGTAGAAACCCAGTAGCGTAGCTTAGCAGTGGCGTAGCTTAGCGGCGGCATAGCCATCCTTTTATTTGTTTTTTACTGTCTTTACTTTTGGTCTTTTTTATTTTAATTTCATTTATTTTCTTCCTTTTTAATTTTGATATATATTTTTTACTTATAATTATTATTATTTATTTTAGCCCCATCAATTGTGGTTATTTTACTCCTTTATTTCTTTAACTGTGTTTAGATTTTATTATTCTAATTATTTATCTTGCCAATAAACATCCCTAGATTCTGCACAATATGAGGCAGGTGGTTTTAATGTTATGGCACAATGCATAGAGTTATCTGCTGAATATAATTAACTCATCAAAGTTGAATGAAGCCGAGGTGCGTTAGACGGTAACGCTACAGTATAATTACCATATGCTGACGCCATATGGTGCGCACACAATACTAATCATTTCCTTTATGATTTTAACATAAGCAGAGAGTGTTTTATCTCCACTAAACACCTGCTCAGATTACTCCTAGAATTTAATATAAAAATGATTACTATAGAGACCATAAAGAGGATGTAGAAGATGACGACTTTGAAGATTATAAAGAAAGATGTAGATGATGTAGGTGTAGTATTGTGAAGTATTGTAAAATATTAGATTTAACTTTATTAATCCCACATTTATTAATCCCACATTACAGCAGCACAATGTTTTTTAGTGTATAGATCTGTCTGTCTCCATCCATTTGTCTGTCTGTCTATTTATCTATGAATCTATCTATGTCTTTTTTGTCTAACTGTCTATCTGTCTGTCTGTCTCCATCTGTTTATCTGTATACCTGTATACCTGTCTGTGTCTATTTATCTGTCTTTTCTGCTTTTCTGTATGTCTGTCTTTTCTGTCTGCATCTATCAGTCTATCTGTCTATTTATCTATCAATCTATCCATCTTTTTTGTCTATCTGTCCATCTGTATACCTGTATATTAGTCTGTCTATTTATCTATCAATCTACGTCTTTTTTTGTCTATCTATCTGTCTGTATATCTGTCTATCTGTCTGTCTGTATATATCTGCATCTATCTGTCTGTCTTTCTATTTATCTGTCTGTATTTTATGTATGTCTGTACATCTGTATCTGTCTTTACTTCTATCTGTATATATATATATATATATATATATATATATATATATATATATATATCTTTATCTATCTATCTATCTATCTATCTATCTATCCATCTTTTCTACCTACCTACCCATTTTAATATATATGATAACGATACCCATGACTTTGATAAAGATGCATTTTTTAAACATTTAATGAGTGTTTTCAGCAGAAATCCATTAAATTCCACTCAGTTTTTCTCCTCTGTTTATCAGAATCTGTCTCTCTCTCAGTCTGAACTCTCTCTTCACTCCATCAGATCAGATTGAGTCGGGGAGTTTCACTGATACAGTAAATTACAGCAGGTTTGGGGAAGGTGGATAAACGAGTGTAAATGAGGCAGGAAGGTTAAAGATGGAGGAAAGGCCAGCGCTGTATAAATCATCCTCATTAATATTCACTCCCTTCAGCTCGGCTGCTCTGATTGGTGGGTTTGTAGAGAATAAGGAAGTGAGTAGTGCGGGTGCAGCGCTGAGACGGGGACAGTGCTGGTTTTGGCTCGGCCTCGGGGGAATCAGTAGCAGCAGGTGTTGTTTATGGAGCGCCGCGGCTCTTCTGGCTCGGCGTTTTCGCGGCAGTGTGGTTCTACCGGCTGCTGCTGCGGCATTCTGGGTGATCGTGCTGAACGCTGGAGTGTAAATCAGCTTTTCCTGAGTTATTTTCCTGTTATATCCTCAGATACTGGATAAAATTAGACTGAGATCACTGGGTTCATAGTTATTACATTACATTACACTACAGAGTATCACTTTAAAATAAGGCTCCTCTGTAAAGGGGTTATAAACAGTTTATAAAATAGTTTATTAATTAGGTTATAAATTAGGTTATAAACCATTAATAAGCAGTAACAACACAAAGAGAAAGGACAACAGTGGCCTGAACTGGCTTTCTATATTATTTATTACATATGTAAAAAAGTCATTGTTTTTTTGTTACTTTTATTCTTTCTATTCATGTGTTTATTAAGTGCTTATTAAGGTTTTTAAAGCATGTACAACTTTATAATTCATAACCATTAATAAACTTCTTTATAAAGGGGTTATAAATAGTTTATCAAACAGTTTATTAACGTTAATAATTAGGTTATAAACCATTAATAAGCAGTTACAACACATAAATGAAGAAAGGACAACAGTGGCCTGCTGTGTAACAAATAGTGAATACTGTTAAACCTCCGATTTTTATTGATTTAATTATAATAACATTAAATGAATAAACTGGCTTCGTTTTATGTTTATTAGATATGTAAAAAAAAATTGCTACTTTTATTCTTTATATTTATGCATTTATTAAGCACTTAAGGTTTTTTTTAAAGCGTTTACAACTTAATTTATAACCATTAATAAACTTCTGTATAAACTATGCATAACCCCTCAGTAGTGTTGGGTGCTGAATTTTAAATTTTTCTACTGAAAGCACTTCTTACGATGATTTCCTTTCATTAAAAGAACGTAATTTTACATTTTATAGAGATTATTGGCAGCAGTTAATATAATTAATATAAACGTTAAATTTAACCCGAACCTTCCTAGACTATAAGCAGAACAAGACATTATCCAGAAGTAATTTTATTGCTGTGAATTCAGTACCCCCGCCAGGAAAAGCCCCCTCTCTTGGCAGTGCATATGCACCGACTTCTTGATATAAGCTAACTAAGATAATTGCATTAACTAACTTTACTTAGAAACCTGCTCCC
This sequence comes from Astyanax mexicanus, assembly GCF_023375975.1. Classification (NCBI taxonomy): domain Eukaryota; kingdom Metazoa; phylum Chordata; class Actinopteri; order Characiformes; family Acestrorhamphidae; genus Astyanax; species Astyanax mexicanus. Next base: position 26,894,054 of record NC_064432.1, read on the forward strand.
AAGAGAGGGTGCTTTTCCTGGCGGGGGTGCAGATTTTAGCGTGCTTTTAAAATAAAAATATATTGTTTAAAACAATTTCTGCTTTTTCTGCAGCGTACTTTTTTTGGGGGGGTGATATTGGATCCTCCCCTGATTCCTACACCAATGGTAATGTATGGTACGAGTGTATATTTGCATATCTACCAAAGCAATGAAACATCATCATCATCATCATCAGCACAAAAACCTCAATCTGCTCTTTTTTAAGGTAAAAGCTCTACACTACAATGATGCTCCTAACGTGCTCAGTGAAGCGCTCCACTCACAACAAACATCCTCATCCAGCCCACTTTTAATCTGGACTCTAAATCACGGCTGGAGGCCATTTGTGAAAGCACGCGAGAGCAGCAAGCCATGCGGAGTTAACGGCCCCGCCGCCCGCAGGATAAGCAGCGATTTATACAATTAATTCCTGATTTTACTGCGCGAAGTCGAACCGCTTAGCTAAACAACACAAATAAAGCCGGCGGCACGCGGCGCGAGCTCGGCTCCCGCAGGATCGCGCGGCGCGAGAGCAGAAATTAAATGAACGCTAATTGCAAAACATGGCTGGAGTAAAGCTCGGGCCCGGGGTGTACTTATTAACCTGTCTCCTGTGGCGTACATCACCGCAGTAATCATTGTTATGGCAGGAACTCGCACATTCGTTTGTACACACACTCTTACGCACACACACTCTTACACTCTCGCGCTCTTACACAGAGTACCCAACTCGTCCCGGAGAGGAGTCTGGTCTTAATTATTGTATTTATTGACAGAGCAGATTATCACCAGAGATAGGCCATTTACTTGCAGTGTTCTCGCGCAGACTGACGGCGTGCGGCGCGACAGCGTGTGGCGTGAATGCATGGCATGCTTACTGTCAGAACTACAGCTATAAATAAAACAAGTTCTTCTTCCTCTCTCAGAGTCTGTGACGGGAGATCGATTCCCGACTTTATAACAACATCTAAAACTAGAGCGGCACAATTAGTCGGAATAATCGACAATGTTGATTATTTAAATTTGTCGACTACAACTTTTACTGTTGATTAATCGTAAATTTGTCACAGTAACGCATTACACAAAGTGCTGGAGACAGAAGAGCAATGGGAGATGGGAAAATGTCTCACTCACACAGTTTACACTCAACTTAATCTGTGTCTCCAAAAGTGCTCAAACTCAACAGATTACATATTTACTCACGAAATAACATAACATCTAGACATTTAAATACCTTTTAAATCTCATGTTCAGCTGTTTCTAATGTTTAGAATGTTAGAATCTTTAGAAACTCTCTCACAAGAGAGTACCTCACAACATATACAGACAGCATTTCATGAAAATGTTGCACACTGCGGTCCCATGACACATCAGTTTGTAACCTATACACAGTTGATACACTGGAGAATAGTGTTTATTATGCTAAAAAGCCCCTCACAACTTAAACAGACATCTGCTGAGAAGAGTTTGTTGGACACGTCCAGGTAGCTGCACCGTTACAATAGCAATCCACCAAAGTCAGAGCTCACCTGATCTACTCTTAAAGAGAATGATGAGCGACAGAGTGACTCTCTGATTGGTTTATTATTTCAAATTATGCCCAAAATTAAACACAACCATGATTAATTAAGATTAAGAAAATTAGTACATGACTTTTGTGTAATGTTTCGAGAAGTGCAAGGTGTACTTTTCCCGTGGTTACGATAGCAAAGACACACTAACCTAAACACCCTAAACTCACCTAAAACTGAACACCCAGAGTGACCTGCAGGAGTGAACGTGAGGAATCAGTAGTGAGCAGGTGTAGTGAAATCACTCCAGCGCCAGACGCCGGGCGCCGCAGCCGTAACCATGGCAACTGTCGGGAAGGTAAACTTACAGTGCGTTCACCAAATCTCACCAAATCTCCAACACTTTAATACATTATTGCTATTTACAGGTTTATGTTTGAGTAAAATGAACATTTCTCCCAAATTCCAAATAAAAACATTCTCTTTTAGAGCATTTATTTACAGAAAATGACAAAAAAGATGCAGAGCTTTCAGACCTCAAATAATGCAAATAAAACAAGTTGATATTCATAAAGTTTTAAGAGTTCAGAAATAATCAATATTTGGTGGAATAACTCTGGTTTTTAATCACAGTTTTAATTTCATGCATCTTAGCATCATGTTCTCCTCCACCAGTCTTACACACTGCTTTTGGATAACTTTATGCTGCTTTACAATTTGGTAAAATCAAAGAAACTCATCATTTAAGTGCTCGCATTTTTTAAAAGCTGTAGTTGATGGAATCTGTTTTTTTTCTGACTGAATCAGATGTTTATTTTAGGTTTATTTTAGCTGTTGACACTGTGCTTTTAAATAAACAGCAGCCACGCTTCACGTAAAGTTTCGGTTTCATCTTCTCCAGCATAACAGAAGTTATCAAGCAGTTTTATTATCTGCAGATGGACTTATTTCTAAGAATCACTGTATTTTTAAGCTTTAAATTTCATTTGGGTTGGGTCAGTATTCATTAAGCACTCATTTATTTGAGAATTTTAAGACTTTTAGAAAGTTTTAAGCTCCTAAAGTCAGATTTTTTTTACTGTAAATGATGTATAATCAGTTCTGGGTGATATATTAAAGGTATATATTGAGGTTTTAGTATTCCTGAGATCTGCTGCTGCTGTTCTCTCAGTATCTGCAGTGCTGAAATCCTTCACTCAGACTCTCAGAGAAAATGACCTTGATGAATAATAACTGATCACACACTGCTGCTGACAAAGCACAACACACCCACGCACCTCTAACATCGAAAATATATATTCAATATATACTGCATTTATATAGAAAATAAGATTTTTAAAAATTAGTTTAATTATATATGCATTTTTTTTACCTTTTGCCTTTTCTTTGGAACAAATGAATGTGTATATATTCTTGGTCATATTTATATTATATATATATAAGCTTTTTTTTTTTAGCTTTTTTTAAATATTCTTTTATCCTCAAGTTATTTTGTATATATGATGTGAATAACAATAAAAAAGACCTTTGTTTAAAAACAAAAAAAATAAACAAATATATACAATTTAAAGGTATATGATTATTGATTAAGGTCTTAGCTGTGTAGCAGTCTGACCTCCTGATTATGTATTTTATTTATTTTTTGAGCTCTTTTATGTGGTAAATATAGCATTTAGTTTTATTACATTTAGTTTATTTAATTAAGTTGAAATGATACATTATGTTATATATTCTACTTATTTTCTAAGCAGACTACACACACACATGTATATATATAATATTACTAGAGTAAAAAACTATAATGTTAAGTTATTATAATAGTAAAAAAAATTTATTCAACAGAATTAATTTAAATCACTGATTGTATTCTATATAGGCTATAAAAAGCTCATAAAAAGTCAATAAAATAAGACATTTTATTGCTACACAAAGAAATATACTGTTATAAACTCTTAAAATAAATTAGTTTTCTTTACAATCAAACAAATATTCCAAACTATTAACCTTTGCAAACAAGACTGATGTTTTATCACCATCACAAAGCCTCCTACATATCTGACTTCTCCTTGACCAGCCAGGTCATATTACTCAGAGCATCACTAACACAGGAACAGCTAACTCATTCCCACCTATTAGCATTCAACCGCTATTACAACAACCGTTCAATTATTACCCAACCGCATCGCTCACCAGGCGAAGGAAAAGCCCTCAAAAGAACCCTTTAAAGAACCCTTTAAAGAACCATTGCGTGTCTTTTTTGTAGTATTCAGTATCTTTATATCAAGTCCTCAACCTTCAAACCAACCAATCAACACGTCTCAACTCCCATTCACTATTGAATCTTCAATTGAATTTGATCATTTTGCACAGTTTTCCAAGAATTCCTAGATAGTTTTAGATGGATGTTCTTGGAATGTGGCCTTAGTCTTAGACTCGCCTTAAACTCACACCTTAAACTCTTTGCAATATTATTATTTGGCAACCAGAGTGACTACAAAGAAACTGAACCAAAAAAAAGCGAATGAGCAAGACGAAAGGTACAAACGTAACCCAATGAAAGGTTCTGTAAGGAAATTACTAGTACGTCATAGGCATTACTTCATATGGAGGTTTAAGAAGGTCTACGAAGGTTTCCAAATGCTTCATAAGGATGCTTCAGAAGTTTCTAAGCCTTTTAAGGAGGTTCTCTTAAAATAAACAAGTCTCGAACAACGATAAAACTATAAAAACTGTAGCGATCACTCTAAAAGAAACCTTTCGACAACTTTTTTTCCCCCTTCGATAAGGTTCAAAAAATGCAGTAGAAGCCTACCTTGGGTCAAGGTGCCGGTGAGGAACCTGTAGAAGTATCGTGCAACCTTGATGAGCTGCCGCTTGCACCTTTTTCTGCAGTGGCTCATGGTCAACCGGTCGACTGGTCGATTGGTCGATTAGTTGATTGCTTCAACAATCGGGAAGAATAAGATCAGGGGAGGGGGAATCGCCGGACGTGGCTCCTTCGCTGTGCTGCTCTCTTTGCTCACTCTCGCTCTCCCTCTTCTTCCTTCTCCTCCTCCTTTCTTTCTCTCTCTCTCTCTCTTGCTCTCTCTCTTCCTCTAGCTTTCAGACCTTCCTCCTCCTTTCCTCCTCTTCGCTCGTGAGGTGAAAGTCAAGCTGTCAGTCACGAGTTGCGGTTGTAGCCTCCTCCTCCTCGCTCTCGAATTCCCGGCACACAAACCCAGATTCGCTTCTTCTTCTTCTTCTACTACTACTACTACTCTGATGACTACTCTGACGACTACTCTTCTGACCACAACAACAACAACAAGTCTCCGTAAACTCTTCTTCTCTTCTCCTCTTCAAGTCCAGATCTTCTCTTTCGCACCTCCTTCCTCCCTCCCTTTTCTTTCCTTCGCGCTTTGAAAGGCGGATACACCAGGCGTGGAGCGTATCGCTCTCGCGCAAGCCAGGCAGGCAGGTGGCAAAGTGTTGAAGAGAGAGAGAGCAGAGGAGGGGAGGAGGGGGAGAGAGAGGCCAAAGCAAACAGTAATTAGAAAGCAGCTTCTATTCCTCAAAAGCCTCAAAAAACGCCTCAAAAAACGTCATCGGCCTCCAGGGAGTCCAGGCACGAGATGCTGGTTTGACTGGCTTGGATCTCTAATGCAGGAGGATGGGCAGGCAAAAGAAGGAGAGAATGCGGAATGCAGAGAAGGAGAGATGGAAAGATTGAGAGCGTTCACCTCCGAAGGACAAGTAAACCCCAGGGAAATGAATCGGACGCAAATTCTCTTCTATCGTTTGCTTAGGAAGCTTCTTTAGATCTTCCTAAATATTCTTGTCGCATCAAATACAAAACACAAAAACTCAACTCTTATCTGTTTAGACTTTGAGGTTTCTTCAGATCAAACGTCTTGTTCAAGCATTCAAACAAACCGAACTCTGGACCCAAACAACTGGGTCTTTTTTTAGGGTTTGACCTCTAACATCGAACATACACCTCTACTTTCCTCTTAGGATGCGTCTCCTTTATCCTGTTGTTGCAACAAACAGAACTTTTCAGATTGGATATCCTGTTTTACTCATACAAAACAAAGCTTTCTTTATATTAGATTTATTGTTCCAGTCATACAAGCTGAAATTTCTTCAGATCAGATTTCCTGATCCAGTCAAAAATACTTCCTGTAAGATTGGATTTACAGTTTCAAGGAAACTGGACTTTCTTAGGGTCAGATCTCCTGTTCCATCCAATGACCCAAACTTCCTTCAGATCAGATTTCCAGTTTCGTTCAAACAAACCAAACTTTAGTTCTGATTGTCCAAAATGTCCCAACAGTCCACAACGCCCAAAATGCCCTAAATGTCCAGAACGTCTAAAATGTCCACAACGTCCACAACGTCCACAATGTCCAAAATGTCCAAAACGAGTGCAAGAGTTCCTGCTGTTCCTCGATAAAGAGTCAGTCAAAGAGAACCAACACTTCAGTCATCGTGACCCACGTGTCTCACTTATACGCACACACACACACTTTCCAATACACACACACTTATACACACATGTATATAGACACATACACACACACACTTATACACACATTACTACAGGGAACGCTAGCGCTCGCGGCGTATTCGCTCTGCCACATTCGCTCATTTCATTTGTTTTCTCAGTGCATTGATCTGTGGTTAAAGCTCTCTCTCTCTCTCTCTCTCTCTCTCTCTTTCGCCCTCCATCCCTCCCTCCGCTCTCGTACTTCTCTGGATGCCGTGAATTAGAGGTGATTACGGTTGCCGGGCAACCGCAGACTCCGTCGATGGCCTGGCAGCCAATCCTCACGCTTCCCTTTCACTCGCTCTGATCAAAGCAAAAACAAACAAAGCGCGAGAGCGCAAGAGAGAGAGAGAGAGAGAGAGAGAGAGAGAGGAGAGAGAGAGAGTGTGTGTGTGTGTGTGTATATAGAGTGTGTGTGTGTGATGCTTTACAGCTGCAGAGCATAACATTATGACCACCTCCTTGTTTCTACACCAGTTATCCATCTTTAGATCATATATTTCACATTATATTTCATTATTAATTACAGGACGTTATGCTTAGACCACAGTGTAAAAATAACCAACTTATATTTTCAAAGGTTTGGAACTCCAGTGAACTACAGTGAGAGGACAAACCAAAGAAATTAGATAATCATTATTAATTGCATTATTCAGGCAGTAATTAAAAAAAAAAGGAAAAATTATTTAAAAAAATTAAGTAATCACAATTCATCACATCACACATCATGTAGAAAGTTTTAAAAAAGGATAAATCATAAAATAAAAAAAGTAATCATGATTAATCGCTTTATTCATGTAGTAATTTTAAAAAAGGACAAATAATAAAAATGAAGTAATCACAATTAATCAAATTATTTATGCAGTAATTTTTAAAAAGAGCAAATAAGAAAAACGAACAATCGATTAATTGCATTATTTATGTAGTAAGTTAAAAATAGGGCTAGTTATAAAGAAATGAAGTAATCAGGATTAATTCATGTAGTTAGTGAAGTAAGTAAAAAAGATGCATGAAAACTGTGATTAAAAACCAGGGTTATTCCACCAAATATTGATTTCTGAACTCTTAAAACTCTTTAAACACACTGTAAATATATGTGACATATAAAGAGTGTATTCAGGTTTAACTGGGATCTCCTGTGGGAGTTCTGGGTGTAGTAAAGTTCTGATGGAGGGATTGTTATTAAAATTGTATTTTACAGCCGAGAGCATCGAAGTGTCCCGAGATCTGCTCAGATCTTCCTCATAAACAACAACAACAACAACAACAACAACAACAGACTCTGTTCTGACCCGACTCGCTTTCATCCACCAGCACCACCTCAGAAACAGCTAAAAATAAATAAATAATAATCTTAATGTTTATTCTGGTAAAAAATACCAAAATAAAACAAAATAAAACCAGTAGTGTTGTGTTCAATATAAACACAAACCTGTGAGACACTGTTGGAGATCCTGAGATCAACACAAAACACAATAAATTAATATATACATTAAATTACGCTTCTTAAAGAATTTCAGAACTTTTTAACAGGAAATAAAGTATTCTGGTGCAAGAGTTTACTCTGTCTCACACTACCTCACCCTACCGTGCTCTACCTCACCTTAATTTCTCACCATCTTAAACCTTGATCTACCTCACCTTACTTCACTGTACCCCACACTCTATATGGATTTACCTAACTCTACCCCACTCTGCCTTGATCTATATCACTATCTACCTCATTCTACCTCACACTCTACCCTGCTTTCCTCCTCTACCTTGATCTACCTCACTTTACCTCACCATCTAACTCTACCTCACACTCTACCCTGCTTTCCTCCTCTACCTTGATCTACCTCACTTTACCTCACCATCTAACTCTACCTCACACTCTACCTTGATTTACCATCTCGCTCTACCTTTATCTACCCAACTACCACACTTTGTTTTACCGTATTCTACCTCACTCTTCCTCCCTGTCTTGCCTCACTCTACTTCACTGCGTCACAATTTGATTTACTCTAGCTCACTCTGCCTCACAGCACTATCACTCTACCTCACACCACTATCACTCTGCCTCACACCACTATCACTCTGCCTCACACCACTATCACTCTGCCTCACACCACTATCACTCTACCTCACACCACTATCACTCTACCTTGATCTACCTCACCCTAGCTTGACATTGTTTGATCTACCTCACTTTCTTACTCCTTTAAGCTCTTCCTCACTCTACCTTGCTTTCTTACTCTACCTTGATCTACCTCAATTTACCTCACCATTTTGCTCTACCTCACACTCTACCTTAATCTACCCAACTACCACACTTTTAGTTTTACCGAACTCTACCTCACTCTTCCTCCCGGTCTTGCCTCACTCTACTTCACTGCATCACAATTTGCTTTGCTCTAGCTCACTCTGCCTCACACCACACTATCACTATCTACCTCACCCTACTTTTATATAACTTACTCTACCTCACTTTACCTTCAGTCTTGTAATGCTACATAACCACAGTCTGCAGTGTTTAGAGCTCCCCCTGTGGCTGTGTGTGGGTAATGCAGGTTGAGTTTGTTGTTATGCTGTTATTGCAGTGTGTATAATAATAATAATAATAATAATAATAATAATAATAATAATAATAATAATAATAATAATAATAATAATAATAATAATAATAATAGAGGAGGTTGGGTGGTATCAGGGTGTGACTGGGCTGTATATAGATCTATATATATCTGTACAGTGGTGTAGATAAATAACTCCTATTGTTTATAGAAGTGTTTATACAGTGAGGAATCTCTGTGCTTTATATCCGTCTGTTTATCCTGAATTAATTAGAGTTTATATTATAAATGAATTCAGTGCTGCAGAGACTCAACCCTCAACTAACAATATTCAAATTACTGTCTGACACTGAGATTGATGATCCACTGCAGAGACACACTATACACACACACACACACACTCACACACTATACACACACACACTCACACACTCTCCAACATAAAAGTTGTCCGTCTGACAGAACTGAGCGCAGGAGGAGAGCAGCCAGGAAAAAGAAGAGAAATGAAAAATACATCAGAGCTCAGGTCTGACAGTCTGATACTGTTCCTCATCATCACCACAAAATCATCTCAAACAACAGCTCCACACACAGCTCCACACACAGCTCCACACACAGCTCCACACACAGCTCCACACACAGCACTCACCAGTATAGAGTAATATATAATAATACAGGACAGTAGGGGAGGGATGTACAGGGGAGTAGAGAGTAATTTAGGGTAGTATAAGAGGTATAGGAAGCATAGAGTAGTATATGGCGTATAGGGAGTATAGAGTAGCATAAGAAGTAAAGGGTAGAATAGGGAGTATAGGGTAGTATAGAGTAGTATAGGGAGTATAGGGAGTATAGGGAGTATAGGGAGTATAGGGTAGTATAGAGTAGTATAGGGAGTATAGGGAGTATAGGGAGTATAGGGTAGTATAGAGTAGTATAGGGAGTATAGGGAGTATAGGGAGTATAGGGTAGTATAGAGTAGTATAGGGAGTATAGGGAGTATAGAGTAGCATAAGAAGTAAAGGGTAGAATAGGGAGTATAGGGTAGTATAGAGTAGTATAGAGTAGTATAGGGAGTATAGGGTAGTATAAAGTAGTATAAGGAGTATAGGGTAGTATAAAGTAGTATAGAGTAGTATAGGGAGTATAGGGTAGTATAAAGTAGTATAGAGTAGTATAGGGAATATAGGGTAGTATAGGGTAGTATAAGGAGTATTGGATAGTATAGGGAGTATGGGGTAGTATAGAGTAGTATAGGGAATATAGGGTAGTATAGGGTAGTATAGGGAGTATAGGGGAGTATAGGGTAGTATAGAGTAGTATAGGGTAGTATAGAGTAGTATAGGGAATATAGGGTAGTATAGGGTAGTATAGAGTAGTATAGGGAATATAGGGTAGTATAGGGTAGCATAGAGTAGTATAGGGTAGTATAGAGTAGTATAGGGTAGCATAGAGTAGTATAGGGAATATAGGGTAGTATAGGGTAGTATAGGGAGTATGGGGTAGTATAAGGAGTATAGGGTAGCATAGAGTAGTATAGGGTAGTATAAGGAGTATAGGGTAGTATAGAGTAGTATAGGGAGTATGGGGTAGTATAGAGTAGTATAGGGAATATAGGGTAGTATAGGGTAGTATAGATTAGTATAGGGTAGAATAGGGTAGTATAAGGAGTATAGGGTAGCATAGAGTAGTATAGAGTAGTATAGGGTAGTATAGGGTAGTATAGGGAGTATGGGGTAGTATAGAGTAGTATAGGGTAGTATAGAGTAGTATAGGGAATATAGGGTAGTATAGGGTAGTATAGAGTAGTATAGAGTAGTATAAGGAGTATATGGTAGAATAGAGTAGTATAGGGAGTATAGGGGAGTATAGAGTAGTATAGGGTAGTATAGAGTAGTATAGGGTAGAATAGGGTAGTATAAGGAGTATAGGGTAGCATAGAGTAGTATAGAGTAGTATAGGGTAGTATAGGGTAGTATAGGGAGTATGGGGTAGTATAGAGTAGTATAGGGTAGTATAGAGTAGTATAGGGAATATAGGGTAGTATAGGGTAGTATAGAGTAGTATAGAGTAGTATAAGGAGTATATGGTAGAATAGAGTAGTATAGGGAGTATAGGGGAGTATAGAGTAGTATAGGGTAGTATAGAGTAGTATAGGGAGTATAGGGGAGTAAAGGGGTATAGTTTAGTATAGGAAGTATAGATTACTATAGGGGAGAGTAAGGTGGTATAGAGATTATAGAGTAGTATCAGGGGTATAGGAAATCTAGAGTACAGACAGTATATGGTAGTATAGGGAGTTCAGAGTAGTATGGGGAGTAGAGGGTAGTAAAGGGGCTGTAGTATAGGACTAGTATAGGGGGTATATGGTAATATAAGGTAGTATAGGGGGCATAGGGAGTGTAGATTAGTATAAGGGAGAGAAAAGTATAGGGTAGTACACTAAGTATAGGGTAGAATAAGGTAGAAGGGAGTATAGTAAAGTATGCGTAGAATAGGGAGCATAGGGCAGAATAGAGGGTGTAGGGTAGCATAGAGTAAGGTGGTATAGAAATGATAGAGTATGAGGTGTATAGAGTAGTATAAGGTCATATAGGGGATGTAGTGTAGTATAAGGTAGTAGGGAGTATAGAGTAGAAAAGGTAGTATAGAGTAATTTGATAAATGTACAGTATACTACACTATAACAGCATATTACACTATGCTACGCTATACTATACTATACTAGGTTACATTTTGTGCTTTTTCTATTCAGGTTCACGGGTTTACAGTATCTGAGTAATAATTAACTGGTCAGGAATAAAATTAGAATAAAATAGAAACAGACTGAAGCTTTAAGCTGTAGAAGATGAGCTGCAGCTTCTTTATTCACTAAACAGCTGTTCAGAAAAACCAGCGTAACCCGTTAATAAGGTCCATTCAGAACCTCCAGCAGCTGCTGCAGATCTGATCCAGATCCAGCTTTTTATAGAGAGTTTTATTATATACTGTGTGGAGATGCTGCATCTGAAAGCAGCTGATCACCAGCTAAAAACAGATTTTTAATAAATTCTGTATTTAAAACAGAGAAAAAGAGAAAAATGCTGCGGGATCTGATTAACACTTTATTCACACTTCCATTTATTATCAGTTTATTATTAGATACATAAATCTGATAAAGCGTGTGAACAAGAGGAAAAGAGGCTGAGTAGAATAGCACTACTGAGGTACATTTATCATTAGAATAGCATTTCTGAGGTAAATTAATGACTAGAACAGCACTTCTGAGGTAAATGTATAATGGAAATGTTGCTAGAGAGTGAGTAACTAGTGTGGAAAGTTGTAGCGGTACGTTAAGGGAAGCTAACAGCACCGCGTGTCTATTTTCCTGCAGTGTTTTTTTTATTATTATCAGCAGAGTCGTTTTCAGAGAGATGGAAAACTACACACTAAACACAACATCACACCATCCAAACACCACAACAACACTCCATAACCTGCATCTACAATCACGCCCTCAGGCATCGCCAACACACACAGGTTTTGGTATTTTTGTGAGGACTTTCACAACCATAGTCATATTTAGTTGGTTTGTGAGGACATTTAGGTTGGTCCTTTACAAGAATAGCAAAACCAATTTGTGTGTGTGTGTGTGTGTGGACACATTGTGTTTGCTTGTGGAGACCTCACAAACGTACGAAAAATTGGTTTTGCTATTCTTGTGAGGAAAACTATAACATACAACTGTGTGTGAGGACATTATGCGGTCCTCACAAGAATAGCAAAACCAAAGGTTTGTTCACCGTCTTTAATAGTTCATTTGAGGACCATACGAGTTTCTGACTCTGAGGGCATTCAGTGTGTGTGCACGTCTGTATGTTTTTGTACCTTTGTAAGGTGTTCTCACAAACACACACGCACACACACGCACGCACACGCACGCACACGCACACACACGCACACACACGCACACACACGCACACACACGCACACACACGCACACACACGCACACACACACACACACGCACACGCACGCACACACGCACAAACACACACACACACGCACACGCACGCACACGTTAAGATCTCACAAAGGTAACAAAATGTGCACACACACAAACAACTTGGTTTTGCTATACTTGTAAGGAGCACCAACATTTTGCACAATCCAACAAATGACAACTAAGTCCTCACAAAAGTACCAAAACATGCGTACGCGCACACACAAATTGGTTTCGCTATTCTTCTGAGGACTACAAAAATGTCCTCACAACTCAACAAATTATGAAATGACTGTGTGCGTGCGTGTGTGTCACAAGCAAACACAAATTTTGGTTTTGGTATTCTTGTGAGGACAAATATAACATACAACTGTGTGTAGCATGTGTGTGTGCATGCACATGCGTTTTAGTACCTTTGTGAGGTCTTGGACAAACTCTGACATATAACTATGCTTGTGGTGTGTGAGCATATTTTGGTGGCCCTCACAAGAATAGCAAAACCAGAAGTTTGTTCATCTTTATTAGTCCAGCCCTCTGGTAGGGTTCATTTGAGGACTGTAGGAGTTTCTGACTCCTGAGGGCATTCTGTGTGTGTGTGTACACGTTTTGGCACCTTTGTGAGGTCTTCACACACACACACACACACACACACACACACACACACACACACACAGAAGTCAGAGTCAGAAACTCCTACGGTCCTCAAATGAACCCTACCAGAGGGCTGGACTAATAAAGATGGTGAAAAAAAACCTTTGCTTTTGCTATTCTTGTGAGGACCACCAAAATGTCCTCACAAACCACAAGCATAGTTGTATATGTCGTAAAAGACATCATATAGGTACTAAAACATGCATGCATGCACGAACAAACACATATTGGTTTTAAAATACATTAAAACCACCTGCCTAATACTCTGTAGATTCTATGTATGGGATGTGTATTGGCAAGATTGTGGCCGAGGTTACGATTCAATATATCTCAATATACTGCAATACTGTACGTATGGGGATGTATTACAATTTTTACATGTAAACTAGTAATTATTAAAGAGGACATACCTTTTGATGTTTTAAAATATTTAAAATACTAGTATTTAAAATGACTTGCCACAGACAGAGGGTACAGATCCCTCTCTCAGACAAAGTCTTCTGGCTAATCCTGTAGTTCTTCCTGTATTTAGATTTATTTATAAATATCCAAATGTATTAACATATATAAATTTACTTTAAAAACTTAAGTTTATACAGATTATAATCCTCATTTATCCATCAATCATTGGTCTAAATTGGTATAATCATAATAATAATCATCATACATGGTTATATCTCAATATATCTCATCTTAAATAGGCCACTCCACAGGTACCAGCTCACCTTCCCTCTCGCTCTACAGGTGCGACCCAAAATCAGGTGCTTCCTGCACATAATGAGACCAAACCAGCCTCATACCACTTGTTGTCCCCATTCTGTTCCAGAAACTGGACCAGCGCCGCTTCAGAACTCAGCTGGGACCAGTTTTCAACTGGAACCACATGTTGAGGTGAAACTACAGGTTTAAAAATGAGCTTTATATCAGTAAAATTAGTAAAAAAAATTACCTGTATTTCAATTATATCAAGCAATTAGCGTCATGAGTCCCATGACTTTTGGCACATCCCACCGAAGCTAAAGTACAAAGAGTTGGTTTTCCATCTGTTCACATGGACAATTCCAGCCAGACGCCGCCGGTCACCATCATTACCACTCGCGTTATTCAGTTTAGATATATTTCCACATATGGAACATTACACCATTATATCCAGTTATTCACCTCGCCTTGCCATGAGCACTTTGGTCAGTCCTTAATCAAACTCACTCACAAGATAACACCTCACCACCTCCAAAGGTACAGACCTTTCCAAACCATTTATAGAACAATTAGTGCTTAAAGATATGGACAAACTTGGACTGTATTGCAATATATTTCTTAATTTTGGTCGATACGATACAATTGCGATATTGACATGAACAGTATAAATTTATATATATATATATATATTTTTTCTAATTGGCAAATAAACATTAATGTCAGACAAATACAGCCTGAGTAAATATGAAAAACACTTTTTCAAATGATTTGTATTAAAAAAGTAATTTGCACCATGAATTAATTGTGATTAAATCACTTTTTTTGTTGAGTTAAATTTTACTACTAAACACAACCAGGCCTGATTACTGCAAAACCTGTAGAATCAAGAAATCACTTAAAAAATCCTTGTTTTATCGACTTTGTTGAGGTGTGGGTTTTTTCTTCTAAAGTAAGATGCTAATTTTAGTCTTCATGTTTCACTTATAATTTAGGTCCAGAAATTACTCCAAAGGGCATGGGCAACTCATCCAGGAGGTCACAAAAAAACCTTGAACAACCATCTAAAGAACTGCAGGTCTGTAGGTATCTGTATCTATTGAAAATATACTTTTTTCTAATCGACTTTGTTGAGTAAGATGTTAAGTTTAGACATTTTTTCGCCAATAGAGCCAGAAATTAAGTCCCAAATTTGGTGGCACAACACAAAAATCATTCAAATGAAACCCTAATCTAGCGAAGTTCTTGCATTCAAAGTGGCCAGATTGAAATTACTCCAAAAGGGCATGGAAAACTCATCCAGGAGGTCACAAACAAACCCGAAATATATGAAATATCGAAAAACACTTATTTTTTATCAACTTTGTTGAGCAAGATGCTAATTTTAGAGTGTGTGTGTGTTTATAAGGCACCTGCTGTTTGAGTGATGCCCCTCATTATGGCAGGTCTGTTTCCTGGCCCTGCCAGCTGTGGGTTCACCCGTCCCCCAGATCCTGCAGTGCCACCCGGGCACAGCGGGCACAGCGGGCACCCTGCAGCCCTCCAGCAGCTACAAACACAGTGTACAAATTCAGCCTGCTGTTCACTGATCCTAAAAAACACTTTTTATTTTAGTTTTATTATTTAAAAATATTAATCTATCCAAAAATATCCAAACTATAAAGAAAAACATGGAATTATTTATATGGAATTACAAAAAAGTGGTATACAGTGAAAATCCCTGTTTGAGTAATGTTCTAAAACTACCTAACTAAGTAAAGAATAAAATATAACTAACTGCAAAGACCATCAAAAAGATTATAAAGATGAAACTGGCACTCATCAGTATAACAGTGATCTCTGCTACGGAGTATATAATCTATAATCAACATTTATATCAACACTATAAACCTCAGGCTCCTAAATCAAACCCGGAGCTCTGCTGCCCTCTAGTGGAGGGAATCTGTAATCACAGATCAGTTCACACTAAAAACTCTATGAAAACAACATTTACAGACATATAAAGTTCACTTTTATTTGATTGCAAACTTTATGAACCCATAATATTTCATGTTTTATCTCCTTAATTTTCTCTTGGGTTTGTATTCTCTAAAAATTAAATAAAAGTTTAAAATATGGCATTTTCTAAAGTCGCCCAACTTTTCCTGAATTGATTTTATACTTTAAAAGCTACAATTTACAAAGTCATTCATACAAAGTGACAAACTACAAAACTGAAGTGACCCTGGGAACTAAAAATAAAAACTTAAAAAGTTGTTAAGGTGTTCTAGGTGCTCGCTATAAAAGTTGATACTGTATTTCACATGGTTGCTAAGGTGTTCAGGCTGCTTGCAATGATGGGAGGTGTTGTATTTAAGTTGGTGCTGTGCAAGTTGCTATGATATTCCAAGTGGTTGCCCAGGTGTTTCAGGGGCTTGATATGGGATTTGCCATGGTATTTTAAGTGGTTGAGGGCAAGTTGCTATGGTATTTCACGTGGTTGTTTGGGTGTTCTAGGTGACTGTTGTGGAAGCTGCTATTATTTTTCAAGCGGTTGCTAAAGGGTGTTCCAGTTGGTTACTAAAGATGTTGTCATGGTATTTCAAGTGGTTGCTATGGGAGAGGGTATCGTATTTCAAGTGATTGCTTAGGCGTTTCAGGTGGTTGCTATGGAAGTTGCTATAGTATTTCAAGTGGTTGTTATGGGATTGTTTAGCTGTTTCAGGTGGTTGCTTTGGCAGAGGGTATGGTATTTTAAATAGTTGCTAAGGTGTTCTAGGTGCTTGCAATGAAGGTTGCCATGGTATTTCAAGTGGTTGCTAAGGTGTTCCAGTTGCTTGCAATGAAGGTTGCCATGGTATTTCAAGTGATTGCTAAGGTGTTCAGGGTGCTTGCTATAGAAGTTGCTATGGTCTTAAAAGTGGTTGCTGAGGTATTCCAAGTGCTTGTTATATATAAAAGTTGCTATATTATTTCACATGGTTGCTTCAGTGTTTTAGGGGGCTGTTGTGCAAGTTGAAGACATTGCTACACTGCTATGGCTGTCTCAGTGGTAGTTCAGGTGGTTGCTAGGGTGTTGCTAATTGGATAAAATGTTTTAAACGCATTTGCAGCATTTCTATTGGTCCTTTTGTTAAAATGTATAGAATAAGTGACAGATTGACATCATGTAAAGTAAGTAAAAATGACTTTTTGTAATTTAGAAGTGTGTTTTAAAGTTGGAGATCCTGATTAAGATCTCAGAATCTGCTGATATGGAGTTAAATATCATTAATAAATATTATGGAGTGTATAAATTTAAACACAGCTCCCGGTTTCACCACTAGAGGGAGGACTTTGCACTATTATTGTTCAAGAGGAACCCCAGCGCTCACTTTATTCCGGTTCAGTGGATCTCAGCAGCAGCTCTGGTGACCTGGTGTTCTGCTCCAGCACACCTGCCCACGCTCACGCTGAGCTTCACCATTACTCACTGATCCACACCAGCAGATCAGCTGATCAGAACTCAGGAAAAACTCAAACTGCAGCTTAAAATTACTGAGATAATCTGAGAGAACCGAACTCAGAAAAACAGTGATATCACATATTTATCACAGTCTATCAACAGTTATCTTCACACTAAAATTACAATTCTTATTTTTATATTAAAAAAACTAATTTACTTCTAATTTTAAAATTACATCTAATAGCAGCAAGTTTTTATTAGTTACAGATTAAATATAACTAACTACAATCCATCCACTAAACACACAGATCAGGCAAGGAAACAAGCAAATACTGAGAATTAACTAAAATTCCTAAAAGCCTAAAATTCACTTTTTAAATTATTTAAACATAAAATGTTCTGCATAGCAGAAAAACATAACTTTAAAAAAAATAGTAAAGAAAGTTTGAAAGTATCATTGAGTTACTACATGATTCCTTCATAACTGCACCACTTAATATAAAAAATACATATATTTAAAATCGTAAAATAAAAAGTACAGAACCACTTTTAAACTTCAAAAATCGTCAAAAACTTGAAGAAAAAAACTGAAGTTACACGTTTTTTGCATGTAAAAAATAAAAGTAAATTTGAAAAACAATAATATGGTATTTCAGCTGGTATTTCAAGTGGTAGCATAGGTGTTCTAGATGCTTTTTATGGAAGTTGCTATGGTATTTTAAGTTGTTGCTAAGGTCTTCCAGATGTTTGCTATGGATGTTGCTACGATGTATCAAAAACAATAATATGGTATCCTAAAGCCGGTGCTATGGTGGATCAACAGGTTGCTATAGTGTTCCAGGTGCTTGCTACAAATGTTGCTATGGAATTGTCAGTGGTTGTTAAGGTGTTGCAGGTGCTGGCTATGGAAGTTGCTTTGGAATTTGCTATGGTATTTCAAGGGGTTGCTAAGGTGTTCTAGTGTTTGCTATAGAACAATGTATAGTACTTCAACTGACTGCTGAGGTGTATCAGGTGGTTGCTATGGAAGTTGCTATGGTAATTCAAGCGGCTGCTATGGAAGTTGCTATAGTATTTCAAGTGGTTGCTTAGTTTGCAGTGGTAGTTCAGATGGTTGCTGCGGTGTTGCTAAATATAACATTTTTGAGCATTTCTATTGGTCCTTCCATCACACAATTTTGTCACAATGTATATAATAACTGTCAGATTTACATTATTTAAAATAAATGTAAAAATTATTAATGATTTTTCCAGCCTGTGATTGGTTCCGCTCAGCAGAAGTGACTGACCTGGAGTCAGATAAACTCTGATAATGAGATGAATCTATTACAGTGAGCGCGTTCCCACTCACTGCAGGGTCACTCTGAAGTGCGCACTACTCAGCACACTGCATAAACATTATTATTCAGAACCGGACACGGCCCAAACAACCAAAACACCACCGGAACCAGCGCCAGAACGATTTAAAATAAAGACATTTTTACATTAAAAACATTAGTTTACAATGTTATATGATACTTTATAACATGTGTAATAATGCCCTGCTAAGTGCAGTTCAGCCACTGACCTAGTCTTAGAGTCTCTTTAACACCAAATCCACCGGAGATCCTATTTAAACCTATAGTTACACACAGAGGTGGGTAGAGTCCAGATCCAGAGAGTAAAAATCCACCCTGGGTTTTA
The DNA here is from genome assembly GCF_023375975.1 of Astyanax mexicanus. Taxonomy (NCBI): domain Eukaryota; kingdom Metazoa; phylum Chordata; class Actinopteri; order Characiformes; family Acestrorhamphidae; genus Astyanax; species Astyanax mexicanus. The sequence continues at coordinate 26,913,095 of NC_064432.1, forward strand.
TTGGCTGGGCGGAGGTCCGGACTCTCCTGCAGTCTTTTGGCCGCAGTGTTTAATCACTAGAGGAATTAGTGCAGATGACCCGAGCGTGACCCGCAGTGAGAGATTAACACTGTATTTAGTGACATCAGAGCTTCACTACTATTACAACACAACACAACTGAACTGGAGATACGAGGTTTTACAAAAGGTTCTAAAAAGTGTTCTTAAAAAAAAAAAGGACACAGGAGATCGAGACACTGGGTGATATGATAATATCTCAAAATATAAAATATGAGGTGTGAACGACTATGTTTCAGCAAACTGTAGGAATCAGATCAGATTGACAGGTGTGAACAGGGCCCAAATTGTTATAGCAATTTAGGAAGGTAGGTAGACATGTTTCAGGTGGTTGCTAGGGTGAATGATGGTTTTTATGGTATTTCTGACGGTAATCAAGAGGAAGATGGATGATCACAAACCATCAAACCACCAAACTGAACTGCTTGAATTTTTACACCAGGAGTAAAGCAGCATAAAGTTATCCAAAAGCAGTGTGTAAGACTGGTGGAGGAGAACTGAACTTGTTTTCTTTACATTATTTGAGGTCTGAAAGCTCTGCATCTTTTTTGTTATTTCAGTCATTTCTCATTTTCTGTAAATAAATGCTCTAAATGAGAATATTTTTATTTGTAATTTGGGAGAAATGTTGTCTGTAGTTTATAGAATAAAACAACAATGTTCATTTTACTCAAACATAAACCTATAAATAGCAAAATCAGAGAAACTGATTCAGAAACTGAATTTGTTGTCTCTTAATAAAGTGTTTGAGAGCATCAGTCTGAAGTGTGCATCAATAACAAAGACCATCGAAAACATTGATGAGTCCTGATGAGTGCCAGTTTTATCATTCTTCAGAGTTACCAGCTCCCCAGATTAGAGCACTCTGTGCTTCTTCACAGAGTATTCTGGTTTGTTTAACACTGTTTTTAAGTTACTACATGATTCCTTATGTGTTCCTTCATAAATTGATAGATCACGTCCCTGTTAACTCAGTGTATAAATGGAGTATATCTGAGTATATATCTAACACTGTGTTCTTACCTGCCGCTCTGAGGATCTGCTGGTACGAAGCTTTGTTATATAAAATTGTGGCGGAGTTATTTTTAGACTCCTACATAAGTGCAAGGAGAATGTGATCTTAGATCTGCATCTCACGTCAACCCTACCCACACATCCTCCCGCGGCTCAGAGAGCGGGGGTACCAGGCACCGCCGGAGAACAGGTACCCGGCTCTGAGTGAGTTATGAAAGAGCTGAGCGCTGGAGAAGAAAGAAAACTCATCTTCAGTCCTGGATAAGCTTCTTATTCACTTCCATTTCCCATTTTCCATCCTTTACACTCCTCCACCATCCTGCTACTACCTGCTGATAACACCAGCCTATCAGAACCCAGACACTTATCAACATCAGCAACAATGTCACTCAGAGCTGAGTATATTTACAGGACTATATAGGAAATATAACACAATCAGAACACAGATATTAATACATGTATTGATAGATATATAGATTTAGAATCAGGAAAAGTAGGTCTATAGATCAGCAGGTAAGCTGGTAGAAAGGTAAGGGTGTAGATAAGTAGATCTATATATTGGGATGAAGGTAGAGATGTAGGCAGGTGGATAGATCGATAGATAGATAGATAGATAGGAAAACAGATAATTAGATAAGTATGTATGCAGGTGTGTAGGTAAGTAAACAGGAAGACAGGTGGGTTAGTAGATTGATAGAAAGGTAGGTAGACGGGTAAACTGATATGCAATTAATTAGGTTGGCAGGTATTATTAGGAAGTATCAACAGGTAGGAGAGTAGATATCTAGATCAGCAGGTAGACAGGTAAAACAGTAGGAAGGAAAGTGTGTAGATAAGCACCTCCCTCTCCATATTCAATTCTGACACACTCAACCCCACCACAATTAAACCAGTCACACTCAACCCTCCTCATATTCAGCCCCGCCACAATCAATCTTCCCCATACTCAAACCAAGCACACTCAACCCTCACCATATTCAACCTTGACACACTCAACCCCACTGCACTCAATCTTCCCTGTATTCAACCCAGTCACACTCAACCATTCATGGTCAATTCTCCCCGTATTCAACCCCATCACACTCAAGCCCGCCATGCTTAACCCAGTCACACTCGATCTTCCCCATTTTCAACCATCTCGCTCAATCCTCCCCATATTTAACCCATCACACTAAACCCTGTAACACTGAATCCTCCTCATTCTAAACCCAGTCACACTCAACCCCCTCTATCCACTCAAGCACACTCAATCCTCACCATATTCAACCCCTTTAGATATAACACCATATATACAGTTTTGCAAAGAAAGTATTATTATATTTTGTTATATTGATATTTTCTGGTTGCTCACCTTATCATTTTCTCAGCGTAATAACTCAAGAACATCTCAACACATCAACATTATTAATCACTATAAGTGGTGTATAATATATTAATACTATATTAATACTATATTAATACTATATTTCTGAGTAATAATAATACTAAAGCTGTTGTTCTGCCGGGTATATGAGCTGATATAGATCTTCTCCAGCTCAGAATAAAGGAAGCTCTGAACACTGAGAGGCTTCAGATTCTACAACTATAAATATCTCCTGCAGCCGGAGAGGACCTGAGTGAGAACAGCTCTCTCGCTCTCCTGATCAGAGACCTGCTCGCAGTGTCTGTGTGGGAGGGAACAGCGTTCTGCGCTCCAGCCTCAAAACTTTCCTGTCGGGCGAGAGCGCAAGAGCAGAGAGCAAAGCGCCCTCGCCGGAAAGGTCGCGTCGCTACAGCACACGCAGACGCTACAGCGCACGCAGACGCGACAGCACACGCAGACGCGACAGCACACGCAGACGCGACAGCACACGCAGACGCGACAGCACACGCAGACGCTATGCCGTTTTAGTTACGATTCTGTAACACCGATGCCGGTTCTGTTTAACGGGGAGATTCTAAGATGTGTTAAGCTTGTTTTAAGCCTGTTTTAGGACGTTTTAAGAGGTTTCTGATTGGAAGCTTGTTTTAGATGCTGGGCTAATTATCAACAATCCCAGTCTGACAGAAATAGACATTGATGCACTAAATTATGCTGGGCTTTAAACTTATAAACATTTAAACTTTATTTTAGGTGCAGGGCTTTGTTTTTAAGTTGTAATGCTACAAGTATTGCTTTAAAGGTTTTTAAATTTTAAGCCATTTTTAAAATATTTTAAGCCTGTTTTTAGCATGTTTTAAGAGAGTTTTAGTCCCATTTTAAGATGTGTAAAGCTATATATAAGATAATATATATATATAATATAAGCTATTATATATATGTAAAGTAAAAAAATAAAATAAAATAACAGAACTTGATTAATTTTAGCGGCCCACTGCTATAGCTATACCTGTAACAGTAATTCAGTGGGGGAGATTTCACTCCTTTCTATTATAGGTATCGTAAACTGAGAAATGGGATTGGGCCTCCCTCTCTTTTCTCATTTCAAGCCCTCTTTTTCTTTTTCTTTCTTTTCCTTTCTTTCTTTCTCACTCGATTTCTACACTCCTCTCCTCTCCAAGCTCCTCATTACATCAATTGGCCGCCGAACACCAGCAGCTATTTCAGCCACAATGGTGTTATTTCTTCACAAAGTACCGAGTAACTCATCTGAGAGAGAGAGAGAGATAATAACTGCTTTGATCTGAGAAATGGAAAAACGACTCTCGCTCATTCCCTCTCTCTCTCACTTAACAAGAGCTGCTCTCGGACTCTCGCCAAACCAGACAAACTATACCTTTTCTATAATCTCAATCCATTGTGCTGTTTAAACAGGACAATACTCTTCCACACACCGCTGCTGCAATCTCGAGAGATCACCTTAAAAGCTATATTAAAACTTACTTTTAAATCAACTCTGAATCTAATAACGCATATATTTACCTATTCAAATCGTACTGCTCAAACCCAGAGTAGTGATTTTCACATCATGTGCTTTTCATTAAAAATAAACCAATAAAATGTAAGAATTAATTTAGGTAACATAATTTAAGCTCCTCTCACTATTGCTGTTTTATTATTGTGCTCTCTCAGCCTCAATTTTGGCTTTTAAATCAGGAAAAAGCGACAAACCGAAGTTTCTGACATTCGCCAAACAATCTCTCGCTCTTTTCCTAATTTACACGTTGTAATTTAGACTATACATCTAGGAATGCTTAAAGCTGAAACCGATTGCTACAGACATTTCTCCAGACAATAGTGTGATGGAGGCCGAATGACGTGTCCTTTTTTAGCGAGCTCTGAATAAATGTAGATTTTTGATTCTCACAAGGATTAAAGAGAAACTTAACGTGAAGCATTGCTTTGTTACGCATGAGTGCCACTTTTACAATGCACGAACCGTTCAGACTGATATCAGATATGGGTCACATTAGAAAGACTAATGTGTGAACAGCCTGAAGTGAATATTAAATTTGGTCAGAAAATTGTAATTGTCCATATTGCTGCGGTATTTCTAACTCCAGAGTGTAGCTCCTGGATTTTTTTTTTTTAAGGTGGAATGTAAAATTAAATGAAGATACTACATGATGGAGACAACCATCAAGGATCAAATTAAGGGAGTATGTTGAACAGTTTAACCTCAGCACAGGTTTGTGGGTTCAATTCCTGAGTTGGACAAGCCATTGCCAAAGCCATTATCTCTCTCTCTCTCTCTCTCAGATGAGTTACTCGGTACTTTGTGAAGAAATAACACCATTGTGGCTGAAATAGCTGCTGGTGTTCGGCGGCCAATTGATGTAATGAGGAGCTTGGAGAGGAGAGGAGTGTAGAAAACGAGTGAGAAAGAAAGAAAAAGGACGGGAAATGAGAATAGAGAGTTGGGCCCAATCCCATTTCTAATTTTTGTTCTAGAGTGCAACCCTTCCCTTTAAAACAGAGCTAACTACAAGAGGATGGAGTAAAATTGGGAACCATGTTGTACAAACTGAGCCAGGCTAATGTTTATACCAGAGTTTGGCAGAGATGTTAAAAAATAAGTTGCATGTCTTGAGCTAAAGTTGTGGAATTTGAGCTGGATTTGTTGGCATGGCTCTTTACAAGTCTTTTACGCCTTGTTGTCGTCTTCATGCTTGTTTCTGTCTCGCTAGTCCCGCTGTCCCAAAGGTTTTGACAGTCCTTAGTTACCCCCATGTGCCGCACTCGTCCTCTTTGTTTTCCTCACGCTCTTTCGCTCGGCTCAATCACAAGCGTGCAATTCCGTCATCCCTCCATTCCACCATCCAATTCCCGACTCGTGGCGGCCTGGCACCATTCTCTTGGAGAAAGCTCCGGTCTCACCACTGGGAGCTTCTGTCTGAGCCTGATAAGGTTTTTCACCACTAGCCATCCAGCTCCACACGTCGTCTTCTTCCCCTTCAGATCAAACGTACGAGAGGAAGCCAGGCGTCTGACTGCAGCGGCTGCAGAGTTCGGAAGAGAAAACCCCGGCAGCGCTCCGGCACCCACTTAGCATCCGCTATTAGCCGAGGGAATAACGGGAATAACGGCGTCTGCCGTCAACGAGAGCCTAAGATCCGGCCGCCCGGCAGGAGAAGCGTAGCGAAGAGAGAGAGACGCTTTAGAGTGGAGATATTCAGGGCAGGAAGACTGACAGCGAGGCTGAGAGAGAGCACAAGATAGCGAGAGCGAGAGTGAGCGCGAGAGGAGCTCTTAATAAATTAGAGAAAAAGCTTGGAAAAGAGCGAAAGATTGTTTGGCGAATGTGAACAAATTCGTTTTGTCGCGTTTCCCCGATCAAAAGCCAAGATTCAAAACTAAGAGACCATGAGAAAACAAAAACAAGAGTAAAATGAGCTTAAAGTAGTGAAAGATTGAGGGAACGAGTGAGAGATTGTTTGAAAAATGAGCGAGACTTCGTTTTGTCGCTTTTCCCCAATTAAAAGCCAAAATTGAGGCTGAGCAATCACAAGAGCGAGAGAAGCTCTTAATAAATTAGAGAAGGAGCGAGAGATTGTTTGGCGAATGTGAATAAATTTGTTTTGTCGCTTTTCCCCGATCAAAAGCCAACATTCAAAGCTGAGAGAGCACAAGATAGCAACAGCAAGAGAGCGAGAGTAAGAGTGAGAGGACCTACTAATAAATTAGGGAAAGATTGAGGAGAAGTGCAAGAGATTGTTTTGTGAATGTGAAGAAACACGTTTTTCAGCTCTCAGCCACCAAAATCAAGTGAAGTAATGGAAGTTAGTGTAAAGTAGTGCAAGGTAGTGTACATAATGTGTAGTAGTAAGAGTTTGCGTGCAAAGTAACATAAGGTAATGTGATGTAATGCAAGGCAGTGTGAGAGTATGAGGTATCGCAAGGTATGATAAGGTACTGAGATAGAGTGAGATACTGCAAGTTATTATGAGCCTCAACTTGATATAACTGGTCTGAATCCGGTTCACGGTTCATCTGATCCAGACTAAGATTATCTCATCTTTTGGCCGTAGAAAGTAGGTGTAAAAACCTCTTTCCAATCCACCAGTTTCTGATCTCCTGGATCTCTTTAAATCTTACTGAGAGATTGGTTTTCTTGGCTCCATCTCTAAGTAAAGATTGAGGAATGTGTTGGTCAGAGTCTCTATAGGTTGTAAAGTTTATACGATTCAGACGGGGGCTGGCGGTGAATCCGGTGGGAGGACAGGTATAGATTCTGTACCAGAAGAACCAGAGTCTGATTAGCTCCACACAAACACCCCCCCCCCCCCCACACACACACACACTCTAATAGGAGCTCTATAAATAACCCTGCTCTCACTCCGGAGAGCCGGGGCAGATCTGCACCGAGAGAGAGCCGGGGGGGGCAGGAGGAATGCCAGGTCACATGAGAATCAAACCCTGTCCATCTTTACATCCAGAAAACCCAGACGCCCAATCTCCAAACAAACAACCAGAACTGGATTCATCCTCCTCCTCATTTACTGCAGATACAACACACTAACCCCATCCCCAACAAAGAGCTGATCCAGAACCTGTACACTACACGACTTCCAAAATACTCTGACAAGATTTTTACTACACTAAAAGACCAATTTTAATAGACTTCTAATAGACTTAAAGACTCTGACAAGACATTTAACACACTAAAAGACTGTAAAAAGGCTTATTAATTGATTAAAAGACTTTTTTTTAATACACTTATAAGAGACGAAAAGACTCAGAAAAGACATTTAATAGACTTATAATAGACTAAGAGACTAATTTTAATAGACTAAAAGACTTAGAAATTACATTTAATAGACTAACAATAGACGAAAAGACTCAGAAAAGACTTAAATAGACGAAAAGACTGACAATATTTCTAATAGACTAAAAGACTCTGAAAATACTTAATAGACTAATGTCAGGTTAACATTAAATGACTTTTTGAGTGGTAATTCGATGTTCTGTAATCACAAGTCCTTCAGTCGTTGAGATTTTTACACTACACGACTGATCAGAGACACGAGGTCACAAATTACACAATTTCTCACAGACTCACCTCACAACTCTCCAGAAACACGTTTATCACGAGGACACACCAGAACTATTGACGCCATGCAAAGAATCTCTATAGAGGAGAATACGCACTAAAAGTGAGAGCAACATGAACATCAAACTAAACTAAAATAAGAGTTTATAAATATCTGATCAGTTTTACACTGAAATATATACTTATGTCCTCAATACTCAGAACTATATCATATATTTCAGCACCACATTTTATGTGATGGCATCATTATAAGGTTCATATATGCTTATAATAAACACATATAAACTCAGTTATGTTTGTGCATTCTAATAATAAAGACATTTTCTCCTTTAGTTCTACATGTTCGTGCATGGTGTTAAAATATTCACTGTTAAATGATGTAAAAATAAATGAAATTTTAGAAGAGAAAAAAGGGAAAACTGCTCTTCTACCAAATCCAGAATATTCTATTCTTTTCCCCTCAGACTCTCTTCCTCCAATCATTCGCTTCACTGCTCATCCGCTGCCACCTGCTGCTGCTGCTGCTGCCGCCCGTCAAATACTCTACTGTTTTCAATGTGCAAATCAACCCTGACCTTCATCACACCATCATCATCACCATCACCATCAGTCCACTCCAAAAGTATTGCGACATTGAGGTCAATCTTGTTATTAGTACTTTAGAAAAAGTTTTAAAGTTAAAATGTATTCTAAAACTAAAACTTAACTGTTTAACAGTAGGCATCTGTGAGCTGATGTATCAGAACCGTTGGGTAATTGGCCGTGCAAAATTGTGGAGAAAATGGGAAAAATTAAAAATAAAATGATATATATATATATATATATATATATATATATATATATATATATATATATATATATATATATATATATATATAAACTATACTCCCTATACTCCCCTAAAATCTGCAAAAATACCATACACTTCCTATATTCCCCAATATGACCCTATAATCCCCTATACTCAAATACTTTCCAATAATAAACTATACTACCCTATATTACACTATACTCCCTATACTCCCCTAAAATCTACAATAATACTCTATACTTCCTATATTCCCCAATATGGACATATACTCCCCTATACTCCTCCAAAAATACCCTATACTTCCTATATGACCTTATATCCCCCTATGCTCCCTATATTCCCCAATATGCCCATATAATAAACTAATAATAAACTACATTCCCGCATATTTTCCAATAATACCCTATACTTCCCTTTACGCTCCAATAATACCCTATATACCCTATAGCCCCTATACTCCCCTAAAATCTACAATAATACCCTACACTTCCTATATTCCCCAATATGGACATATACTCCCCTATACTCCTCCAAAAATACCCTATACTCCCTATATTCCTCAATATGACCTTATATCCCCCTTTGCTCCCCAATACTACCCTATAGTCCCTATATTCCCCGAAACGACCTCATGCACTCCACAATACTACCCTATACTTTAAATAGAAGCCTCCAGACTTGACTATACTCTCCAATAATACTCCAATAATAATAATACTTCCTATATTCCCCAATATGACCTCATACACTCCTCACTACTACGCTGTACTTCCTATAAAACTGAAGGGACAGAAGAATCACGTAGGAAATCGTTTGATATAAATCCAGTAACTGCAGCCTGGTGGCGTCTGATATTTAAAATGACCTTAAATAAAGGTCAGTCTCCTCCTAATCCCCTGAACTTCTGATTTAGCATGGACCGCAGTTAGCACAGTTAGCGCAGTTAGCGCTGACCCTCAGGGCCCTCAGAACTTTCTGAAGGTCTGTTCCGGGTTTGTGATTGTGTTCCAGACCGCCTCCAGCCTCGAGCTGTCTGATTGGCTGAGCTGGGAGCTGGAAGCCACCCTATTCATCAGACCACCAGCGTCTCATCATCATGTTGGGTTTCAGCCGTTAACTCCGACACATGCTGGAGCAACATCTGCTGCCGTCCGGGTGACGGATTCTCCTCCTCAACAACAAACACTACGGCCTGAAGCTCCACAGAGACGCCATACGCCCTTTATATTACTCTATACTAACTATACTCCACTATACTACCCTATAATCTCCAATATTACCCTATACTACCCTGTAATCACCGATACTCCCCTATACTACCCTATAATCCCCAATAATACCTTATAATCCCCTATACTCTCCAATAATACCCTATATGTCCTATTTTCCCCAATATGATCTTACATACTCCACAATACTACCCTATAGTCCCTGTACCCCTTATTGTCCCCTATACTCTCCAATAATACCCTATACTCCCTATATTCCCCAATATGACCTTATATACTTAAGACTTCCCTATACTCCCTATATGACCTTATAGGGACCCTATAGTTCCGTAAACTCTATTCGCTGATACAACTGAACACTCTTCAGTAATACCCAATACAACTCAGAATCTTACTCCCATACTACCTTATACTCCCCAATACTGTTCTATACTCTTCTATACTACAGAATAATCCTTACACTCCTTATACTGTGCTTTACTGCCCAATACTTCTCTATACTTCCTATATTCCTCAATTTGATCCTATACTGCTTTAAAAAAGGTCTTTAAGTATCTGTAAAGATCTTTCTGCTAAAATCAGACCAGTTAAATCTCAATAAACTCGTCTGAAATGACCCTGGAGTCGTGTTTAAAGGTGGAGTCTTCTGAGGGTGGGTCTGGTGGAGATGGTGAGAGATGGTAGGAGAGGAGTCTCTGGGTTTCTCTGGCTGTAATGGTGAAGTGCGTCAGAGCTGGATCACACCTCTAGTGAAAAAACCAGTAGGAAAAAGGAAAATGGCTCCAGATCAGTGATAAATTTCTCACCTACTCCTGTTCCAGTGCTGCTGGACCTGCAGATTAGTGTTTTATTATAATACAAGACTGACCTGAGTGAGATTATACAACATTTATAAGCTATCATTTAAAACCTATAATATAAAATATCCACAGCTCAGATAACAGAACGTTATAATAAACGTTCAGCAGCGTTTTTAAAAGACTTTAAAAGGCAGGTTAACCTGTAACTTTACAGAAAGTATCTTTCAGAAACCTTCCACAATACTACCCTATACTCTTCTATATCCCTTTAAACTACCCTATACTACCTATTACACCTTAATACTATCCTATAGTCTTTTATACCCCTCTATACTGCCCTATACTCCACAATTCTACCCTATGCTCTTCAATACCCCTTTGATACTACCCTATACTAACCTTATACACCTTAATACTATCCTATACTTTCCTATACCCTAAAGTCTACTATACCCCGTATACACCTCGATTATACCCTATACTACCATATACAACTTAATACTATCCTATACTCTTTATACCCCTCAAAACTACCCTATACTCCACAATACTACCCTTTACTCCTCTATACCACCCAATACTGCCTTATACTCCCAAATACTACCCTGCACTCTCCTATACCCTCTATACTTCTCAATACTATACTATACTATACTATACTCCCCTATATTCTCTATACAGCCCCAATACAGCATCCCCAATAGTAGTATCGAGGACCATAGGATAGTATAATATATAATATAATAAAATACAGTGTCATATTGGGCAATATATGGATGCATGTTCATCCATAGTCTGTAAACATATTTTTTAGCTCCAGACAAAGCCCTGAGCTGAGTGCTATTAATTCCTGTACTTCAGTTCTGCTGGTTTAGTGGAGGTGGGTGGGGTTTGTGGGTGTTTGGAGAGAAGATGTAGCTTTAAAGCTTCTTACCGACTTTAAAACAGACAAAACCCGACTAAACACACTGAGGCTTTCCTCTAAACCCCTCCTGCTCTTTCCCTGAAGACGAGGGAGAAGATAATACTCCGGATTTTTCACTTTATATACATAAAACAGTGCAGCAGAATTCTTTACTAACAAATCAGAAAATAAATAACTCCCAAAAAAAGACAGGATCTGATTAATGCATAGAAAACAAGCCCAAAACTGAAATGGAAATGCATGGATGTGCCCTAAATGGACATTTATTAATATTAACTAGTGTTTAAGTATTTAAAAAATACTTGAACTTGTAAAAACTTGCAAATACTTGTACTATTTTTATACTGTAATTAAAGTACAGTAAGTACAAAATAAAAGTTGTTCTATTTTTTCACTCTTTAAATATACTGATTAATAATAATGAGGCTACAAGAACACTGTAGTACTTTAGTGCTCTATAGTATAATAATGATAATAATAATATACTGGTATATAATATAGAGTTCTGGTGGTTTCATCAGCTGTGTTTGGCTGTAGATTAGTGAACTCTGCTCACCTGGAGCTCCAGCTCTCATCAGTCTGAAAGCTCTCCAGCTTTAGAGAATAGAGTAGTGTTTACACAGCCTGCTGGATCAGAGCCAGCTCACCGTTCGCTCGCTCTCTAACCACCAACAATAGCTCCTGAGAACCTCCCACTATACACCAGGCTCTCTGTGGATCTACTCTAACGGAAAATATGAAGCTCCAACTGTCTGAGTTGTTTCGTCTCGTCAGATAGGAGATAACTAACAGCGCTAGGAACAGCATGCAGTTCATTCCTGTGTTATTTGTGCGAATAACACATCAGTGCTTATATACTTTACCCAGTAATTCAGAGCTAAGAAACAAACGGTTAGAATTATGGTTAGAAAGACAGAGAGTAACTGAGTGAGCGAAAATAGAGAGAGAGAGAGAAAGACTAATGAGAGCAAAAGAGAAAGAAAGAGGGAGAGAGACTAATGATGAAAGTGAAAAAGAGAGAGAGAGAGAAAGAGACAGACAGACCGACAAACTATTGATGCAAGCGAAAGAGAGAGGGAGACTAACGATGCGAGCAAAAGAGAGAGAGAGAGACTAACGAAGCGAGCGAAAGTGCGAGAGCGAGAGAACGATAGCGAGAGAGAGAGAGCGAGGGAAACAGTACGAGCGCCTAACCCTGAGTTCACACTGGAAAGCGACAGGCGATCGTTCATTTCCTGTGGCAGCGCAGCGACGGTGTGTGGAGAGTTTAAATGATCTGCATTAGTAAAATGTCTTGTTTTCTCTTGTGCATTTTAATTACTTTTTAGGCAAGCAAAAATGTTTTATCCGATTACTCGATTAATCGAATCGATTTTACAGTAGATTACTCACTTACTAAAATAATCAATAGCTGCAGCTCTAGTATAGATACTATTAATTTCTTTATTTTGAGCGAGGTGGAGGTGGGTGATGTTCTCTCTCTGAGAGGAACAGTAATAAATTAGACTGATGATAAAGACAGAAGCTGTTGGATTCTGGGTATTAATCCTGACGGGTGGAGCGTGAGCTCGGAGCCGGCGACCCGTAATTATTCCTGTAAACAGGAACGCTGATCCTGAACCGGAGCGCCGTGCCCGGGAATACATTACCGCTCTGGATCTGCTCATCTAAACACCATCAGAGACGCTCCTCCGTTTACATTCCCCTTACTAAAATACATTAAACTATAAATACTGCAGTTCATCTCCATCACTACACCTCCATCTACTGAGAGAGATACTCCAGATACACAACAGCTCAGAAATATTTACACAGTGATGCAAATCTTCATTTGTTATTATTTTAAATTCAGTTTAGTTGAATTAAGAGTTTAAATAATGAAGTGTAGACTTTCATTCATAAGCCTGAAAAATATAAGTACAAAAAGAGATAGCAGATATTTAAAATTAGAGTAGCACTACTGAAGTACATTCATGACCAAAATAGTCCTACAGAGGTAAATTCATGATTTGAATAGTCCTACAGAGTCCTAAATATATGATGAAAATAGTTCTACTGACGTAAATGTATGATTAGAATAGCAGTAAATTCTACTAACAATCAGAATAGGTTTGTAAAGCCTCTTTGTAACAACCTTTGTTGTGAGAATGCGCTATAGAAACAAAACTGAATTGAATTGAGCTTTGGTGAGGTAAATTTATGATTAAAATGACACTACTCAGGACAATTCATGACTAGAATAGCAGCACTGCTCAAATCAGAATCATGGTTAGAATAGTTCTCCTGAAGTAAATTTATTATTGAAATAGCAGTTTGGAGGTAAATGTATGATTAGAATAACTTCGCTGAGGTAAATTAATCATTAGAATAGCACTAGTAAGGTTAATGTTTGATAGGGATAGCACTGCTGAGGTAAATGTATGATTAAAATAGCAGTTCATTGGTAAATGTATGATTATAATAACAACCCTGAGGTAAATTTATGATTAGAATAGCTTTGCCAAGGTAAATCCATATTGAAAAATGAAGAGTATTTTAGAGATATTCTTGGTGTAATATTTAGTATTGCAACATAACATTTATCTTGTAATTCTCAGAAGTTATCAGACCCTCTGTCTACAGTATCCGAGCTTCAGGATCAGCTACGTTTATCTTAATAACGCTAAACTGCACATACATCATTAGCAGCGGGACGCTAATTACAGCAGCGTCTTCACGCTACGATAAAACTGAACATCTGCATCTCAAAAGAAGCCAATCGCAGGCTGGAGGCAGGGGGTGAGATATATGGATACGGAGGCAGAAGAACTGCTGGAACTGTCTGGAGAACAAAGACTTCAGGATGGAAAACAGAGCAAATCTGAGTTTTCGTTTGTTTGTCGTCAAATTAAAGCTTATGCAAAATGTGTTGCTTCAATTGTCATGATTAGAACGGCACTGCTGAGGTATATCTATCCATTATACCCATAAACACATTAAAACACATATTCGTCAAAACCCTTGACTTAGACAAAGATTAGATCACATTTTAAAACAATTGGATGCACAAAAAAATGAAATTACTAAGGGTTCACGTACTTGTTTGCCAACATATTTATGATTAAATTGGCACTAATGAGGTAAATTGATGATTAGAACATCACTGCTGAAGAAATTACGTGAACACAGTGGCAAACTTGTATGTTCTATACCTTTCCTGCCTTCACCAACACCACCAGCATCTCCAACACTGCCAAAATCAATAACAGCATCGCCACCACCATCAGCATCACTAGCATTCACATCACCACCAACATCTCAAACACCAGTATCGCAATCATACGTCAACACAGCATTGTCTGCACAAGCATCTCCATTGTCAACATTACCAGCATCACCAACATCGCCATGACCAACATCTCTATAAATCACCATCAGCATCACCGACATCAGCATTTCTAACATCACCATCGCCATAGCCACCATCAACACCAGCTTTGCCATCATTACCAACATGTTCAACATCAGCATCACCAACAACAGCATCTCCACCAACATAAGCATCAGCATCCACATCACCATCACTAGCATCGCCAACACCACCACAAACCCCAGCATTGCCAACACCAGTATCACAAGACATCACCAGCATCTTCACCATCTTCACCATCAACAGCATCAACCCAATCAGCATCTCCAACCTTAGCATCACCAACACCACCATCAGCATCATCAAAAACATCAGCATCACCAACATCATCGCCAACACAATCTGCATTGCCAATGTTACCAACATTGCCAACATCATCATCTCCAACGTCACCTCCGTCAAAATCAGCATCTCAAACATCGCCAACATAGTCAGCATCAGTATCACCACCAACATCACAAACATTACCAGCATTGCCAAAATCGGCATCACAAACATCTGCATCTGCATCACCACTAAAATTAGAATCTGCATCACCAGCATCCGCATCTCTATTACCAGCATCTCCACTAAGAAAATCAGCATCTCTGCCAACATCAGCATCTTCATTACAAACACCAGCATCGCCAACATTACCAACATAGTCAACACTAACATCATCATCACCAACATAAGCACTGTCGCCAACATCAGCATGAGCTTCATTCGTCCACAGCATGCGACTGGCTTCACAGTTCAGGAAACAGCGAGACACCAGTCCGACATTTCCACACTCACTCAACACAAAGTCCTGCTTCTGCAGGCTGTCCCGCCTCCCGCCTCCGTAGACACAGCGAGGGTCCGGCGCCGGCACGGCGGCGAGACCTGACCGTACACTATAACCGCAGTGACGGTGCGAGATCCTGCTGGTGCACCGATTGTGAGTCACAGTGCTGAGCGGCGAGACGCCGGAGTGCAGGACCTCCATCCAGATCTTAAAGCTCAGAGACGAGTGTGGGAGGAATACAGTATATACAGTACAGTGTACAATATATCACTTCAGCAACACCATGAACATCAACATCGTCCTTATCCAATGAAAAACGAACTCTGTTCATCAAACGGTCCAAAAATATTTCTTAAAATACTCCAACAAAAGCAGCATAAACTCTTATAAAATACACCTAACTTCAGAAAAAACTATGAATAAACAGCAGGTGTCCCAATACTTCTGTCCATACAGTGTAAACCCAGCATGACTCTGGAATTCCTTGTTTGGTTTTTGGTCGATTCCTGATTCAATTTTATAATAATTCATTTAGATAGAACAATAAGCTTTGTTCAACAATTTCAATGCAAGTAATGATGTTCAATTACAGACATGAAAATATTAGTATCAATAAACATCCGATTATTAAAATGATCAAAGTATAAAACACCTTATTGTTTAGTATTTTAAAATGTTTCCAATAGAATTGATTGAAACATTGATTTTTAAAATATTTCCATACTTCTTCACTCTATATCGACTCTATTGGCGACCCGTTTAGTGACCCGGCATGAAGAAAAACTTTAAAAAATGAAGAGATCACTTCAGTTTCTGAATCAGTTTCTCTGATTTTACTATTTATAGGTTTATGTTTGAGTAAAATGAACATTGTTGTTTTATTCTATAAACTACAGACAACATTTCTCCCAAATTCCACATAAAAATATTCTCACTCTCATAATCAATATTTGGTGGAATAATCCTGGTTTTTAATCACAGTTTTTTTTCATGCATCTTGGCATCATGTTCTCCTCCACCAGTCTTACACACTGCTTTTGGATAACTTTATGCTGCTTTACTCCTGGTGTAAAATTTCAAGCAGTTCAGTTTGGTGGTTTGATGGTTTGTGATCATCCATCTTCCTCTTGATTATATTCCAGAGGTTTTTAATTTGGTAAAATCATAGAAACTCTTTATTTTTAAGGGCTCGTTGGTGATTGTGGTGGTTTGGGTTCTGGTCCGGTTGCCGGTTCTGGTGTAACAGAACAGCAGCTGGAGGATCAGCAGGAGGTCGGACCTCCATCAGCCGCCACCGCTGTTTATCTTCTGCCGTCATTTGTTCCACAAGGTTAATTGTTCAGGTGACCTCTGAACAAACATCAACAAACAGCGGCCGGTTCTGTCCGGTTCCGGTACCAGCCGGCGCTCCAATCTCCTCTCCTGCTCACCGGAGGATTAATCCGGATCAGACGGAGAAATCCGGAAAAAGAGAGGAGATCCAGGAGCTCAACCGTATCCAGGTGTTTCACAGATTCTACTTTATTATTAGTAGCAGTAAAAGCAGCAAGGTGTGAATACATTACTTAGCAACCACTTAGCAACACCTTAGGTACCACCTGGAAGCCGCTTAGCAATGCCACTAAAACCAACACCGATGCCAAAGCAACACCTTAGCAACCACTAAATAATCAGCAGAGACACCATAGCAACCAGCCATGCTTTATTATAAATAGTAGAAGCAGCACCGTGCAAAAACATTAGAATCTTATTTATTCAAATACATTACTTACCAACCACCTAGCAACACAATAGCAACCACCATAGACACCATAGCAACAGCTTAGCAATAACACTTGAGAAGCAACATAAACATGAATACCATAGCAACACCTTAGCAACCACCAACCAACCGCTTAGCAACATCATAAATTCCGTATTAGTTTCTCTGCATACTTTATTATCAGTAAAAGCAGCAACATGCAAACATTATAATCATAGTTATGCGAATACATTATCTAGCAACACCTTAGGAACCATCTTGCAACACCTTTGAAACAACATAGCAACCAACACGGATACCATAGAAACATCTTAGTAACAGCTTAGCAACCAGCAGGGACATCACAGCAACCAGCCATGAATCAGAACTGCAATTCTCTGCATGCTTTATTATAAATAGTAGAAGCAGCAACGTGCAAACGCATTAGAATCTTATTTATTCTAATACATTACTAATACATTACATCTAGCAACCGCTTAGCAACCACCTAGCAACCGCTATATTCTGTGAAATTGCATTGGGCGTGTATTGCTCTGATTTTCTTATAGCACAGAATTAAATCAGAATTTTGTATATAAAAATAAATTAGCAAAGTAAAAATATTTTATCAACAATACTCCAGTTCTGTAATTAACGTCTACTTTAAAAGTAACATTACTGAAGGAAATGGACTCAAATACTCTAAGGTAAACTTGTTAATTTATTTGTTCTGTCCGAGTCCTGAACCTTTATATTTAAAATAAATATATTTTAATTTGGCAACCCAAAATATACAATCTGTCTTTTTTTCTCATTGCATCATATTTAGTATATAATGCACTGAATATTTGTCTGGTAAATGGCAACAGTAGCACATTCTGTCTTTTTAGGTAAATTAAAATAGTAATTTTTTCCTTTAATATTAGTATTATTTTATTATTTTAAGCAGTGACTGTATTCTAACAAAGTGACAAATTGAATGAAAACCTTTAAATTTTAGTGTGAAAATGGTGGAACAGGCTGAAGAACAGTGAGTTATTCTGGTTTATTCAGCTTTTTCTCTGTGTTTAAATTAAATATCTAGTTAAATCTCCACAGAGAGACTCAGGGACAGTCTGAGGGTTACAGGACAGACATGATCTAATCCTGACGTTATTCTTCCCTTATTCTGTCCGACGTCTCGACAAGATCACAGCGTCCTTCCCTCCATTCAGTATTCAGTCCTGCAGATCCTCTAACCTGTGTACTGTATACTGATTTAACCAGCTTTAAAACACAGAGTCTTCTACTGAAATACCACAATAACACAAGAAGGGCTTTTGTTATAATACTGTTCTGTACATTTTAGGTTGCCAAATATTCAGTGCATTCCTAATTGCAATACTAAGAAATACAGGAATGTTCATACCGACATTCAATGTCCTGATATTTATTAAGACTGGAGTAAATTAAATAATATTGATTTTGGAGAGATGCATCATGGGAAATGAGTACAGAGCTGTTTTTCTTTTATATCAAGTAAGTTGTAACATGACTAGTATTGTACGACTATTGTGAGTATTGGAGTTTAATATATATATATATTATTATCTGTACAATACCACACTCTTTACCCTGCTCTGCCTCACTCTACCTCCAGTCTAGCAATGTCACAGACAAAACAATACAATACCTCACTCCACCTCCTACACAAACATTGTGACAGATCACAGCTCCCTCTGTTGATGCCTGCAGGTTATTGGTGCTAATTTGTTGGATTTTATCACCAATAAAAATACGAAAAATACCATTTAAAAAAACAATATACTCTTAATCCTCTGCACCTAGATCCCGAGCCCATTAGAGCTCATTAAAAAGAGCAGCATCACTGAGAGAATTCAGACCGGATTTAGGATACAGTCAGTCAGGAGGACAACAGGTGACCAATTAGGAAGCAGAAAGAGGAGATGCTGTAGAGAAAGAGGAAGCAATTATCTCTCACTGTCCGTCTCCACCGATACAACCTAATCTCTCCAGACCCGGAGACTCAGAGACAAAGAGAAGAAGAGACTCGGAGTCAGAAAGACACGATTCTCTCAGATCAGTGCAGGAGATACCTGACGGATCATCACAGAGACAGATAGACAGACAGACAGACAGAGTCAGCAGCACACTTCCTCACCAACAGGTTTCTCGCCAACGCTCAACGCTTAACGCCCTACACTCAACGCTTTGACTGAGATGGGGCCCAAAAATCCAGTCAAGCCCAACCTGACCAGCCCCATAAACTTATGAGCCCAAGCCCGATTTAAACCCTACATTATTTTTCAGTAAGTACGGTGTTAACACTGAGCTTTTTAAAACATTTTCAGGCAGTTTAAATGAGCGAAATCTGATCAGAATTATGTTAATTACTTAACATTGCAACACTGAAGAAGTATAGTACAGTAGTGGCTCTTTGGTGTATGGACTATATATCTACACTGAATAGTATATGATCAGCTCTCTCAGATACTACAAATAAGACCTTTCTATTTCTATCCCCCCCCCCCAATTTCCATTCGTTCCTTTTCTCCGGATAGATCAGAGCTCTCTGAACAAAAGAGATAAGAAAAGGAAAAGTAAAATTGGCACAATGGAAAGTGAAAGAACTTAAGTTCTGTACGTCGACACATTTTCATCACTGTAAGCCGCTGAGCGAGCGTCTCCTCCTTCCTCAGTTATGATTCAAATGCAGGAGTTTAACCTCAGATCACCTTCCTCAATCTCTTCTTTCAGAGCTCCACAGTGAAATCCTCCGCTCAGAGCTGAAACGTCACCGCGGTGTTATCACCGCCGGCACTAATGACCAATCGTGAGATCTTAAGTGTGATTAAACGTTCGTTAAGTGCCCCTGATGATCTGAAGATTCACCACAGAAACGAGACCTCAACGCTTCAATCTCCTGCCGGGAGCGTACATTAACCCCTGAGGCATTCCGTCGAATTCCACCGCGATTCGCCCAAGGGGAAGTGTTTTGTTTCGTATGGAGAAACGCCGCTCTTTAAAGCCCTCAGATATCTCTCCGTCGCCTGCTGACGCAGCCCCGCCGAGCGACGGAAAGCTCAGATTAATCTGACAGCTTTTTATAAGACCCTCCAGACTCCAGAAAACAGCTAAACGCAAGAGAAGAAACACTGAGAAAACTGATTCATCATCGCTTACATTACGCCTCAATAAAAACCACCCATTTTGAACAACACAGAAACTAGCTAATAACATCCAAACAACCCAGAACACCAAGGGAACCACCTATTAACTACTTAGCAACAACACCCAGAAACCATCTGGGATACCACAGCAACCAGCTACCTACAATCTAACACTTGCTACACTCTAGCTCCCATCTAGCAACACCATAGCACCATAAAACCCAACACTTAATAAACCTCTTATTAAAACAATACCTGTTTTCAACACCATAGAAACCATCCAAACAATAGATAGAGACCATCCAAACAATAGAAACCATCCACAAACAATAGCCCAAACAATAGATAAAGACCACCCAAATAGAAACCACCCAAACAATAGAGAGCACCCAAACAGAAGAAGAACAAGAAGAAGAACAAGACGATGACAAAGACGAAGGCAAAGCAGGAAAAGAAGAAGAAAAAAAGAACAAAAAGAAGTAGAAGAAACAGAAAAAGAAAAACTAGAAAAAGAACAAGAAGAAAGGAAAAAATGGAAAAAGAAAAATAAGGAAAAGAAAAACAACAGAAAAAAACTGAATACCAAGGGAACCACCCTTTATCCACCTAGAATACCACAGCAACCGGCTAGCAACCAATTTAACACCATGGCATAATAAAATCAAGCTGTTTAAGACGAATAAACCTGTGACGAATTAGCAGTAAAAAATCAAACCACAGTATTGAACACAGACACAATGGAGTTTAATAGTATTTCCTGTTAAATATTAAATTTAATTGGAACATCGGTTGGATTATTTAACCTTTTACACCCATTATTTTTCTCCTCACACTTCCAGGCGATGCTAATGAGTGGAGCAGAGTGGAGCTTCACTCTTTTCTGGAGGAGAAAAGTCGCCTGAGGGTTAAAACCTCCCTCCACAAACCTGGAACTCAGCGAGCGCCGCAGATACACCTGTCAAACCTCCTCCCTCAGCTTTACTACAACAGAAACCAGGACCATTACTGCTCCTCCTCCCTGAATAAAGCGCTGACTCCATCTTTCCTCCACTAAACGACGGATAATTGGACACACGTCAACGCCAGGCCATACTTAGCAGCTGCCCACCCACCAGGTCCAGCCTGAAACCTGGCGATTCAGCTCATCTTCCTGTTCCAGCAGAGAATCGGCCATAATATAAGGTAAGATGGGTTTTTGTGAGAGTAGAAACTTTGGGAAAGTTGGGAAAGTGTGTCCAGTGGTTTTATAGATTCAAAAGTTGAGGAACCTATACGATTTAGACAGTGAAGAACACCATAGAAAGCAGCTAACAACATGTAATCAAGCCAAAGTACCACAGCAACCACTACTCTGAGATAATTTAGAAACCAGCCAACAACAAAATCAAATCAACCCACTTGACAACACCATAGAAACCACCTGAGATACCTTAGAACTTAGAAACCACCTAGTACTACTTATTAAAAGAATAGACCACCCATTTTAAACGACACAGAAACTAGCTAACAACAACCACAACAACTCAAAATAGCAATGGAACCACCTATTATCCACCTAGAAACACCATAGCAACCACCTGAGATATCACAGCAACCACCTAGCTATCAGCAATCACGCAATCAAGCTCAATAAGTCTTTATATGTAAGTGAAATTCACCTGTAACGCACTAGTAAACATTAACAGAAAAAAAAAAAACGAAAGTACAAAAAAAAACGACCTACACAATGGAGTACAATAATATATTTCCTGTTAAATATAAAATGTAATAAAACCATAGCAAAAACTTTTACACCACCATATAAAGCAGCTAACACCACGTAAATCAACCCAAAGTACCACAGCAACCACTAATCTGGGATCATTTTGGTATATGTTGGTATAATGCATTATAACATGCAGCTATGATTTCTCAAATTAGATATATGGAAAAACTCACTTCACAAAAAGTCAGTAATAATAGTTGTTACGCATTTTTGTAAAAGCTTAATTTGAGAAATAATTGCTGCATATTATAATGCATTATACCAAAATATACCAAATAGTGCATTATAACACTACATTGTACAATGTTCTTATGAACAGATATTAAAAGGCATTATAAGCCCTTTCTTTATAAGCCCTTATACTTGTTTATAATGTGTTAAGAATGTCACTGTAAGTACTTGAGTTATTGATTTATTATACAGGCTTATTACAGTCATTATAAGGTATTATGCATGTCATATAATTCATTATAAATGCATTTATAATGCATTATGAATACAAGGACATAGGAAGTGTTCGCAAAAGTTCTTCATTATCTGGATATTTTCTGGTAGGTGGACTCTTCAGTTTAAGAACTAAAGCAGCACTGCTGCACCTAATCCACTCGTACTATCAGCTCAACACACACTGTTTTACCGCAGCTACGAGAACTATTTTCATCGTGACGCTTTACCGAAGATTTGCCTCATTAATAACGGTCGTATCTGCTGCACGGTGACCTCCTCCACTTCCTGTGGTGAAAAGCGTGAAGGAGCTCCGGCTCCCAAATCCCACCGAGCCGCTAAAGTCATCACCCAAACAATTAAACACTCAAACTGAGCTTTAATCACCTCCATAACCTCATCTGCAGAGGGGTTACAGCCCGTCACCCACTAACGAGCTCATCATGCATAAATTACACACACGAATATTAACGAGGACAGCGTACATTAACGAGTTAGCGTCGTTAACCTCGTCTGTCTGCTCTATTACTCGTTTAACTTCAGAACTAGTTCTTACTGAACTCACTTTATAAATTATATAGATATACTGAAGTCCTCAAGATTATGAGGCGGTCCTGATGAGTGCCAGTTTCACCAGTTGGTCCTCATAACCTGGATTCGAACATTACTCAAATATTCACTATTCACTGTATACCTGTAACTCTACCTCTTCACTACTTTACTTTAACTGATGCTCTCAAACACTTTATTAAGAGACAAGAAATTCAAGTAATTAACTCTTGATGAGTTCAGCACAGCTGTTAACTGAAAGCCTGAATTCCAGGTGACTAAATATTTGTGTGTGTGAAGAACTTAAATAAACACGTTTTGTATGAAACATGGACCCATCCTAAGGTTTTAATTTTACTGAAAAAGAGGTCAAATTATCCTGTTTAAAAGGCATTACAAGCACCTAAAGCCCTTGTCCTCTTTAATTTAACGAAAGACTGAAAGACGGCAGTAAAGAAGAGCTTTTTCTGGGTGTGATTACAGAGAATCTGACAGAGCTGACATTTAATCAGACCGGACCTGCGGATAAAACCCGATATCTCAAAGACCAGCAGAAAATATAATATAATGTGGACTAATGAGGGAATAATTACAGCCAGGACTCTCGTCTCTCTGGAGGACGTCCATTAACACAGACTCAACCCCGACACTCAGGAGAAATCAGAACAGGAATTAATACCAACAGAACATCTCTCTCAATCAACCCTCATTTACATAACCATTAGAAATTATAAGATACCACTTAAAAATTATGATTTTCTTTCATTTTACCAAATTAAAAACCTCTGGAATATAATCAAGAGGAAGATGGATGATCACAAACCATCAAACCACCAAACTGAACTGCTTGAATTTTTACACCAGGAGTAAAGCAGCATAAAGTTATCCAAAACCTTGTGCACATATTTAATGTACAATTTAATAGCATTTTTAATTTACATCGTATTTTCTGCCCCATAGCGAAAGACCTACTCGCATCCAAAAAGCTAATTATCACGCCTACCTGCTCCGATACCCACTTGATCACAATTCAATGCATGTCTAGTTTTTGGAAATAGCTTTTATTTAGATTAATTACCCAGTTAATCCTCTCAGACCTCCGCTGCCCCAATTAAAAATGCATTAAATACTAATGTTCCTGGTCAATAGCATTCGATTAGTTATACTGGCATGTCTTTCAGACTCACTAAAGCCTCTTTTTGTACAGTAGCGTCAAAAATCTTTAAATCTTCAAAACCCAAGCATTCTATCCCAAAAACAACAATCAATAATCTCTACCCCTCTATCTAGCGCTGGGCGATAGAATTCAATAAACTTCATTTACAGTACACTGCAAAATTAGCCTGCAGACTTCTTCTGAGTGAGGGATCTGTAGCTGGTGTACTTTCAAATAATGAGTTTTAAGTCAGTTTCACAGAATTTAGCAACCAATATTCTTCACCGCAGGTTTATTAACTCTTTATTTGATTATAGCGCCACCATGCGGAGCAATGAAGCAGTAACTAATGAGTGCCAGTTCCATCATTATAATGTTTTTGATTGTCTCTACCTCTAGGTGTGAATGTAAACGGTAGTGAAAGAGGTGAAACTGGATTAGGTTTAGTCTGCTTGTACCACTCTAAGCCTAAAAAGAAAATAAAGCAAGATGGTTTTTCTCTAATTTTTCCACATTTATAGAAATAATCCTTTTTTATATAAAGTTATATAAAGGGCACGAGGCTGTTCCAATCACTCGCCCACCTCCACCACCACGTCCTGCAATTACCAGCGGGTGATTTTTTTATTTTCCCGGCGAGAGAAAGTATTTAAATGAATGTTCTCCAGGTTCACACTTATTCTTATTCACTGCTGCACCTGTTCTCTCTGCTCCTGCACTAAATCACTTCACATATCTGAACACCCTGATGCTAATTTCATTGACACCGCGCGCCGCTCGCCGATCATCGCCTCGCTGTCATGTCAGGCGTTCTGCCAATCAATCAAACCCAGCCGGCAACTGCTCTCAGAGTCCACACACTGCGTTTAGAGCCAATCAAATTACAGGGGGACGTGAGAACAGGACTCTGAGACGAGACCTCTGAACACCAGAGCTGCTGTAATCCTTTTAAAAAGGTCCAGCAGTGCTGAAACCAGAAAATTATTGTGATAAACGATATTGTTTGCGTTTTAAGACCCTTAAACGGCACTAATATGATGAAATGGACGGAATAGCAAAGGAATTACACCCTTTTGAAGACCATAAACCACTATATATATATTTATATAGGTCTGCCCCACACCATGACAAACAGCCCCGGGTTTCCCCAGCTGGCACGCGTTGGACCAGAGAGATAAGCTGAACTTAAGAGACACTAAAGTTAAGTTTATTTTTCCTAATAAAGGTACATTTTGAGTTGGTTTACTCCCTGTGCCATGGTGACCACACCCACAGTCACATTATATGTTTATTTTATGTGTATTTTGTAAGTGCAAATACAGTGGCCGATATCTCGATTATTAAACTGAGTGAGGTCATGTCTATTTATTGAACGATAAGTCGATAATGTAGTAATTGTGACAGGCCTAGTCACAATCTATTTTCTTCATTCTCATTCTAACGCAACTCTACCTCACACTACCACACTTAAAAATAAACCACACATCAGATTTTTATATGGGAACAGATTTTTAGATTTTCAGGTTTTCATCACCTCATGAAACTCATTAAACGGCTCGTTCTTTAAGGGACTGGAAGTGGTAGAAACAAAGCTTGAAAAAACAACATTTTATGCATTTATTATAGAATATAGACCTGTTATTGTAACTCGTGCATAAAGGTATAGATTATATATTCTCTTTAAACTATTAAACTATTATTTTTAGGTTTAACAGCAGGATCATTTAAGATCAACCAAACAGAAAAATAAAGGGGAACGCTCAGCCCGTCAGTTTACTCTCTTTACTTGTTGCTGAGATAATTGGTGGAGGAATTCAGGGCTGAAGGTGGAGCTGCTGGAGATGTAGCCATCTTGCTGTTCTCTGTCTGTCTCTCTCTCTGTCTCTCTCTCTGTGTCTCTCTCTGTGTCTCTCTCTGTGTCTCTCTCTGTCTCTCTCTGTCTCTCTCTGTCTCTCTCTGTCTCTCTCTGTCTCTCTGTCTCTCTGTCTCTCTCTCTGTCTCTCTCTCGTGTAGTCAGTAAGGTTGGAGATGTTTGGTGAGCAGCAGCTGAAGGAGGAAGAGGAAGAGGAGGAGGAGGTGTTGATGTGGGATTGACGAGGCGTGACGGCTGCTCCCCGAGCTTCACTCCCGTCCAATAGCCTTCACTCGCTTTAGGGGCCCTCAGAGCTCCCGGGGCCCCTACAGGTGGGCAGAGTAATGAGGTGAGGCTCTCTCTCTGCTGATGGTTGGAGGGTAAACAGCATTTCTCCCACAGGCTTCTACACCATACATCTACACTTACTTATAACTTTCAGAATTAAACAAACACCACACAGCATCCATCCTTTTATCTGCTGCATGTTTATGACCAACAGCCCTGTCGCAACAAGGCAAGCAAACCATATACAAAAACTACATACATTACAGTGTTTTAGTTCTGTTCAAGAAATATCAGCTTTGGATTGTTCAAATTAAATTACGTTAGTGATGTTTAATTCCATAAAAATAAATTAAAATCATGATTAATTTTATTTAATGCTGGAACTTCCCAGTATTATTGTGAGGGAACAGCAATAACGCGAGCAAAAGAGAGACAGAGAAAGAGAGAGAGAGAGACAGACAGATACAAGCGAAAGAGAGAGATAAACAACGCAAGGAGAAAGATAGAGAGATTGTGTGAGAAAAAAAGAGAGACAGAAACGGAAAAGAGACAGGCGTGTTGCTGCGCTAATAGCTACTCACTGTATGGACTGAAAGATGCACTCTGGAGAGGGATATCCAGTTAGTGGTGTTCTGGGTCTTTATGCTCTCTCTCTCTCCTCCATGGACGCACTAGTCTTACACATTCTACAAATATGATTTTGATAAATAAGAGAGAGGCTAGAGAGCTGATTATACCAAAACCTTTTCCATTAAACCCAAACTTGGTTTTATTAGGTTTGTATCCTAAAAATCATACATACTATAAATATGAGATGCGAAAAAATTAATAGCGCTGTATTGGACAAAAATTATTGGACCAAATATTTAAAAGTAGAGAAGTCAAATGTTGCAGAATCTCCCAATAGAATTTTTTCAAATATTTTTAAGGATAAATAGGGAGTTTTTGGTATATATTTTGTAATATAAAGGTCAGTCAGATCCTGGAGACAATAAAAAGACTAATAAAGATATTTTTCTCATCTATAATTCAGAGAAATGGAGGTTCCAGCCATGTGGTGCTACGCTAACCCCATTAGCTCCACCATCTGCCCACTGCCAGGTCCTCACGGCATCAAAGCCCTCATCCACCTTCTGCTGCCGTCCAGAGCCATTCATTAAACTGCCTGAGATCATCTAAACCTGAACTACATCCCAAAAACAACTTTTACCATCAGAGCTCAACAAAACTGGACTGTATAAATAAAACCAGATACTTATCGACTGAAAATACGCAAAAAAACGTCTAAATAAGTGAAAAAGAATAATTTATACCAAACAAGGACTTTCAGACCTGACTTTTATTCTAGTGATGAAAGTATAGTAAAGTATAGTGATTAAATGCCATTTTATGCCTGTAATGCTCTTAAAAAAATACATTAAGAAATAAATTAATATATATATATATATATATATATATATATATATATATATATATATATATATTTTGATAATTATTTTTAAACAATAAAAAACTCATAACATGATGTGAAAAGTTTACTCTTCCACATTAGCCAAAATGCTACCATGCTTTACTTTTTCCAGTGCAGTGGGCGGGGCTAAACTGCTGTTTGATTAGCCAATAAACATCTATTCAGATGAATAATAATTCTTAATCTGTGTTAAATAAAAAAATACACAAGAAAGAAGAAAAAACCTGCAGGGGCTAAAAGGGTTAAGTCGTATTTTTAACCTCTGCATGAAGAGAGCTGGAAAACGGCATGTTTAAGTTCATTTTCTCCTTAGTTCTTAACTGCATAGATAAAATAATAATAATAAAAAAACAGACAAAAAAAAGACAAAATGATCACACTTAATATAGTTTTGTTTTATTTTTATTTATTTTACTTTTTATTTTATTTTTAGTAGTTTTGTTTTACATTGTATTGCTTTTTAACTTGTTTAGTTTCTTTTATTTTATTATTTTTACTATTATTTTTTGTGCTATGTAAAATAAGTTTTAGCATCATTTTAACTGTTTTTTTGTTGTACTAATCTTCTCTTCTTTTGATCTTAATATCTTATCAAATACAGTTTCATTTTTTTATTCTTATTTTAATCTATTTTTATCTGTTCGTTAATTATATCTTTATCATGTCAAACCCTGTTTTCTGTAAATGCTCGGCTACATTTTAAATGTAATTCCGAGTCAAAATAAAAGGTTGATTGATTGATTAATTCATATTAAGCTGTTTATCTACTCAACACAAAGGCGTACACACACTTTATGATGAGCAAAGTTAATCCTGCTAATCCCTAAAAACACAGTTATATTTGATTTTTCCTGCAGTAATTCAGGATTTGATCAGTTTGATCAGTTTTTATCTCGTCTCTCTAATAGAATCAGACAGTGGTGATGAGTAATCATCAGAGCTCATCACTGGTTTGGCAGATCCGTCATAAACAGTGGTGTGAGGAGCCGGCATCGCTTAATAGCCATATGCTTCTTTTTAGAAATACAATTTTTCCCCTAATGAGCAAAAATACAGCAGAGTCACACAGTCCTTACCTCGTCTTTAGCTTATTTTTAGCTTCACTAAAATCAACAAGCTTTCATTTTTCCATTAAAAAAACTCTCCTAATCTCCTTAATCTCACTCCACTTACGTTTTTTAGATGAATCTGAACTTAAACACAAGGTTAAGATCATTTGATTAATGATCCTGAGGATTTAAAGAGGTTTCAGGCAGTAAAGTGGATTTGGATTGATTCTGGCTCTCGGACGTTTAAACGCATCTCTGGACAGAAAGTCAGAACTGAGCGGCGTCTCAGAACTACAGCAGCAGAGCCAGTTTATAAATCAGATGCACTAAAAAAATATATATACAAGAAACTGCACAAATTTACTATAAAAGATTTTTCAGTTGATGCAAAAACCCAAAAAATCAATTTAAAACTCACCATTTAATAAAACTAAGTGTTAAATTTTATTTTTATTTTAAAATAAAACTATAGACCATCTGTACACTGTAGCGTGCAAGATTCAGTGCATGTTCAGTGATGCAATCAATTGCCTAGAGCCCCGCAACCACATAGCAACACCTTAGCAACTATAAAGCAAATCCTTAGCAACCACAAAGCAATTTACCCCAGCAGCCCTGAGTACTTTAAGTGTTTTTTTGATTCCACAGGTCAGGCAGTAATCAGGTCTGGGTGTTTGGTTAAAGTTAGTTTGATTACCTGAAAAATGAATCATAGTACTTTATTTCTCTCCCAGAAGATAAAAGTCCCAGCAGGCTGTTAAAGTAAAGTGTCACTACGATCATCACGTTCCTACAGCACTGCTGAGAGAACGCACCGTTAAATAAGCTCACAGGGCGTGGCAGGACACCGAGCGAGTGCTAATAACGTATACGGCCCAATCATAAAACACCTCCCTTTAACTGTCCGTTAAACTGAGCGCCGTGACCAGCCAATCAGCTGCTGCGGGATAACGTCTGCAGTTAAGACAAGAAACCATACCATAAACAATAGTCCTACGGCCCCGCCCACTAATTACTACTCCTCCAATCACAACCGGAATGTAAAGACACATTACTGCTAGACTGTGTCAAATTATATTAATAAATCAATTCAATTAATAAATTATATTAATATTTTTAATGAAACATAGAAGCACTGAACTCCCTTAGACTTACCATTACCATGCCAACACCTTAACAACCACATGGTAATTCCTCAGCAACAATCAGCTTTACCATACCAACACCTTAACAACTGCATAGCAACAGCTTAGCAACTACGAAGCAACCACAAAGCAAAGCCTCAGTGACAAACATCTTTACCATGTCAACACCTTAACAACCACCAAGCAGCCACAAAGCAAAGCCTCAGCAACACCTTAGTAACCATATAGCAAAACCTTAGCAACTAAAAATCAATTCCTTGGCAACCAAAATATTTACCATAACAACACCCTAGCAAGCACGAAGCAACCACAAAGCAAAGCATCAGCAACCATGCATACCACAGCTACACCTTAACAACCACATGGCATTACCCTAGCAACCACAAGGCAAATGCACAGCAACCCTCACCTTCACCATAGAAACACCTTAACAACCACATGGCAATACCTTAACAACCACAAGGCAACCACAAAGCAAATCCACAGTAACTAACATCTTTATCATAGTAACACCTTTACAGCCACAAAGCAAAACCTTATCAACCAAAAAGAAACCAATACCTTCACCTTAGGAACACCTTAACAACCACATAGCAAACCTTAGCAACCACAAAGCAAATCCCAAGCAACCAATATTTTTTTTCCATAGCAACACCTTAGAAAACACAAGGCACAAATTAACATATAAGACTTGACACCCCCCCTCCCCTCCCCACGCTGTGCAACACAGGAAACTCTTGCTCTTCCTTTGTTGGAGCAGACCTGATGCGTGCCAGTTCCATCATCATAATGTGTTTAGAACATTAATCAAATAGAGTTATTCACTGTATACCAACTCTATATGTATCTTTGTAGTTCAGATGAGTTTAATGTTAAATCTACAGTGCAGAACATTTATAAATAATGAGAAAAGGCTGATTTTAAGGTGTAAATAAACTTTTAACTGGTTCTGAATGAGAAGATCTTCAGTCTGAGAGGAAGAAAACAGTCTTTCCTCCTAAAATAGCATCGCTGCATCTACACATAATGGAAGCAGCAGATCTGAAGCCTCCTCCCGTCTCCTACATGAAATATTAGTCATGATATGAATTATAAAAGCTGAAAGCAAACATTTGCAGAAACAGAGCAGAACTCGAGTTAAATTCCCTCAAAATCCAGCTGAGAACCTGATCATCATCCAGCCCAGAGACACGGAACTGACCTGCCTCTATTAGAAATAGAGAATAACTGTAAAACTGCAGCGACTCAGAGGAAAAGATCGCCTTCATACCGGACAAGTAAACATCTCTAAAACACCTTCAGTCTGGTAGTTTTATTTTCATGTATTAATTTTTATATGCTTGAGATGATGTTTTTATCTCCTGGTTGATTATAATAATAATAATATCTAGCATAATAAAAAGGAAGAAAGGAAGACCTCTCGCCTCTCCCAGAGGTTCCGGGAGTTTCCTGCACATGAACAGTAGCTCCCTGATGCCTGAAAAAAACGGTACGATTTCTTGGAAATTGTTCATTTTAGAAGATTTAGAGGGTTTTCAGTGCTCCATGAGCGGCAGGAGTTCTCTGAGGACAGCAGACCTCCTGTTCCTACTGATGTAAGACTACAACACAAACCAAAACAAACTGTGTATCAACAGATTCAGAGATTGTTCATGAGGGTGGCAGAGGGCCAGGTGTAACGGCGACAGGAGTGGCGGGGGTCAAGGTTAACGAGTATCAAGGGTGACAGGGGGGCGGGTATAGCTAGGGAGGGGTGTAACAGCGACGAGAGGGGAGGGGGTCAAGGGTGGCAGGGGGGCGGGTATATCGGGGCTGAGAGTGACAGGGGCCGGATGTGAAAAGTATCCTTTTGTGCATTTTCTGCCAAGACTATGAAAACCATTATGATTGTGATGGAACTGGCACTCATCAGGAATGCTCAAGGAATGGAAGAGCAAGCGTTTCCTCTGTTGCATAGGATAAGTTCATCTGAGTTACCAGCATCACAGAAAAAAAAAAACCCAGATGATTCAGCATTAATTTAAAATATAGAAAAATAAAGAAAAAGAAAAACATTGAATCTCTGAATTGAGGTTTTGCGTGCTGAAATGTTTTATAGAGAGAAAATAATAAACATAATAATAAAACATCATAAGTCATAACGAGGGATAATAGTTTAATTTCTCTTTATCACAGAAACTCTTACTGAATTAAATTCTCATCAGACGTGATTTCTGTAATCCAGCTTTGATCTTTTGGTACAGCACGCTCTGAATTAACCAATAGGAGGAGGAGAAAGAGAGAGAAAGATATTTCTGGAGTTCTGTAAGAATCAAAGCTCCGGGTTTATAGAGTCTGCATCTCCCACGCCACCTTAACCCACGCCACCTTAAATCACTGCACGGGTCACCTGCCACCCGTCACCAGTCACCAGCTCCAACCCGGCAGATCTGAGTCAGCCTGCCGCTCCCACACAGCCACGCTTTCACACCACCAACTCACACTGATCCAACATTTACACAATATATATCTCATCCTTTATAAACTCCAATATCTCTAAACACAGCGTTATTATACTACAGAACACTATCAATCTATCAATCAATCAATCAATACTTAAAATTACACTTATACAGAAACCCAAGGACACTTTAGACTCATGTTTTACACAGTTTTTACAACTCATGTTTTGTTTTTGTTTTTCTTTACCATAGCAACACCATAGCAACCTCAAAACAACCACAAAGTCTCAGCAAGCCAACATCTTTATCACAGCAACACCTCAGCAACCACAAATTAACCACAAAGCAAATCCACAGCAACAAACACCTTAACCATATAAACACCTCAGCAACCACAAGGCAAAGCTTTAGCAACCAACACCTTTATCATAGCAACGCCTTAGGAACCAAAAAGCAAAGCCTTAGCAAATCAAAGCCTGAGAAACCAATCAGAATCTCAAAGCAAAGCCTCAGTAACCAACATTTTTACCATAGCAACACCATAGCAACTATGCAGCAACCACAAAGCCTTTTGTTAAAGTTGAGCTTAAACTCCCGGCCACTAGTTGGCAGACGGCGGTTAAATAATATCATTAAAGAATATCATTGCCAAAAAAGTTTGTTTTTATTCAGTAGTGTGTCCAGGCCTGCTGGAAAATGAAATCCGCATCTCCATGAAACCAAAACCATCTCTGATCATCAGTAAAAATATTGCATCAATGTTAAAAGAAATAAACTCTTAAAATAGATCCATCTGTGTTTAATACATCTATATAATATATATGAGTTTCATATTTTAAACTGAATTACAGAAATAAAGTTACTTTTCAATGATATTCAAATTTTTTGAGATGCACTAGTATATTGTGATATCGAAACATGGGCCCTGTATTGTGATGTGTATTGAATCACCAGGTTGTTGTCAATAAACAGCCCTATAGCAGACATACACAAACAAACACACACCAGTGAGAAGCAGCAGCCAATCACACACAGCGTACTCTCAACCGGAAACCACAGTCCACCTGGAGAACTGAATCCAGCACTGAGCGCCACTCAGTATCTTTGGAAGGAAACCCCCACAGATACGAGGAGAAGAGGGAAACTCCTCCCAGGTCGGGACTTGAACACGAACACACTTAGCGCTAAACCACCGTGACAGACCCGCACATTTTATTAGTCTCTCTGCGCTCCACTGCTATAGCTAAACATGTATCGGGTTCTTTAAAGGGTTTGTAATCTATAGATTGATTATTTCACGCCTTCCTCTTGTAGTTCAGTCTTTTTGTAGTTCCAAATAACAAATGGGGGTAAAAAAAAAAGAAGAAACAGGATGGGGTCTGAGTGCTCACATTAATAAATATATATTTTTGTACGATATCAGCACCATGCTTTTCCTCATTTCTGAAAAACACCCATTTTCTGTGCAAAAAGCCACTAAACAGTTCCAGCTTCTGCTCTCAGGATCTGCAGTGAATAACCAATCACAGCCCAGAGCTGTTCTCCATCTGGATTCACCACATTTTATTCACATTAACGCTGATTACCCCAAACACAGTCGAGCCCATGGACATCATTCGGGGAGGGGACGAAGGGGGCGGGGGGACATGTCCCCAGCACTTTTTCAAAAGCCAGATTTGGTCCCCTGCAGTTTTTACGGTTAAAAAACACTTAAAAGTCACGCTATCATACCGGTCAAGTCTCTCGTTTGGGCCGGAAAACCTCTGTATTTTACTCTTCTTTCCCGCCGTCCTCCAGTATTAGTATTTTCCCTTAAATTTCCAGTATAATAGTAAAATTAAATATATATACACATATATTATTGAAGAGACGGGCCACTGACCGCTGTGTGTCTCTTAACCAATCATGGTGCCGTTTCAAGAAGAAAATCCCGCCTTTCAGGAGAAACAGCCACATTTTTTTGTTTTATTATCTTGTGCACTTTACGTATGAAAATAGACATTTATTAATAGTGCGCCTTATAATAAGGTGTGCATTATAGTGCAAATACAAGGAATTCAGCACAAAATAAAGCTAAATATTGAGTGTCCAGCAATATTCCCGCTCTGACATGGCAACCCTACATTAAATCCACTTATTTCCAGCCTGTAAAATCCCCCCGAGACCCAGATGTGTCAACAGTGTGATGAGCAATTCATTTAATCACTAGTGCGAGAAGAGTGAGATAGTGATATCAGCTCCGCTCGCTATTACACTACTCTAAAATCTACTAACCATGCTGCCTGGGTCTCGCTCATCCGTCCATCCATCCATCCATCCATCCATCCATCCATCCACGATGACGAAAAGATCCTTCCTCTTCTTTTTCCCTCTACCTCCATTCATCCATCCATGCATCTATACATATATACACACACATATATATATATATATTCACACACAGTCAGTGCAAACATCTCCAACAGCCCCAAACAAACAGTTCCAACAGGTGAGTTTTAAACCCAAGCAATATGGCCGCCAGCAGAACTACAAAAAAACAGATCCAACCTGGAGTCACCTGAGACTCTAGATAGACCTAAAATAAACAAAATAACATTACCCTGCTGAAGAACCCAGTTTAAGACCAGACTAGCTCATTTCAGACGGTTTAAAATGGTTTAAGATTTAAAAGGTTAAGCTGTTTTAAAAAGCTGGTCATTTGAATCAAACAAAATATATATATTTTTTTTCCTCATTATTTTTGCATCCCATAAGGCACTTTAGAGATAAAGCTATATTATCTAGGGTAGCTAAGTCGATCAAGCACAAGTTAAGATCATTAAAAACTGAGAAATTCAAAGGCAATTCAAATTAAACTTATTATAAAAAAACATTAAATAAATGTAAATACAATTGTAAATACATACATTTCTTTTACATCATCTACTTTTTTTGTTTGCTGAATGGTTATGTATGATGTATATCTCATCCCATAAAGTAATAGCAAAAAGACACTTCTTATATCCTGTATGAAATATAATAATAATAATAATAATAATAATAATAATAATAATTTTTAAAAACCCAATATATCACCCAGCCCTACAGTAGGTTTATGTCTCAAAAAGTACATTAAACACGAATAAAAAATGTCTTAGAAACATTTAAAAACACAAACAAATTGTTGCATTTGAGGAAACCAGCTTCATTGTAAACCAACTAATACAATAAACGCATCAACTAAAAATGAACTAGCCCTTTTACTGGCTTGAGCAGCCATAGGATTTGACTTTTCGAGCAGCTTTATTTCTTAAAAAAGTACCTTAAACATTAAGAAAAATGTCTTATGTCTAAGAAACATTTAGGAAAAATAATTTTGTGCTAAGAAACGTTTGAGAAATCCAGCCCTTATTGTAGACCAACTAAACCTTCAAAAGTATCAAGCAAAAATTAACCAGCTTAATTAACGAGCTTGAGCAGCCATAGGGTTTAGTTCCTCAAGCAAGTTTATTTCTCAAAAAGTACATTAAATATGAAGAAAAATGTCTAAGAAACATTTAAAAACACAAACAAAATGTTGAGTTTAAGATAACTAGCTTCATTGTAGTCCAACTAAACCAGCGTTAATTAACCAGCTTAATAAATTAACCAGCTTGAGCGGTCATAGTGTTTGGGTTCTCCAGCAAGGTGTTTACAGGTGCAATTAATCAATTAACCATTAACCAATCAACCAATTAATTAAGCAATAAATCAACACTTATCAAGAAACTCCCCAAAACCAAAAGCCGGGTCAGCAAAATACACAAAACTGAAAAATATTAGCACGCATGCTAACAACAAACAACCAAACAAACAATCAAACATGCGGTAATTAAGGTTACATGTTTATAAAACCAAAAATATCCAACAATAACCGATAATAACCAACAGTAAACGATTAATACTGAGGTAAACCCTCGTTTTTATGAATAAATATAACGTAATGAGGATTTATTATAATTAAAAATTAACCGCATGTTTGATGTTTCTACAAACAAAACTATCAAACTTACCGGTCAGCTGATCGTAAGATCCATCCAGATCCCTGGAGTCAGACAAGCTCTGGTCCCGGTTCTTCGCCTTCATCTCCACAATCCTACAGAAACACGGAGAACCACGCTGAAACCCGGAGCTCCGGTACCGAGCAGAACCCGACACAACCCAACAGAACCGGATCTAGAACCAGAACCGCAAAAAAGTTACAAACCAACCGGTTCATCCAGCAGAGCGCGCGAGATCTTCACTCCACTGAAATCCAACCAGGATCTGAGCTCGCGAGCTCTCAGCTGATCCTCCACCTCCCTCCCTCTCTCTCTACCACTCTCTCTCTAATACACTCTATACCTCTCTCTACCACTCTCTCTCTCTCTCTAATACACTCTATACCTCTCTCTACCACTCTCTCTCTCTCTCTAATACACTCTATACCTCTCTCTACCACTCTCTCTCTCTCTCTAATACACTCTATACCTCTCTCTACCACTCTCTCTCTCTCTCTAATACACTCTATACCTCTCTCTACCACTCTCTCTCTCTAATACACTCTCTACCTCTCTCTACCACTCTCTCTAATACACACGCTACCTCTCTCTCTCTCTCTCTCTCTCTCTCTATCTCTCTCTATCCCTCTCTCTCTCTAATACACTCTCTACCTCTCTCTCTACCACTCTCTATCTCTCTCTCTCTCTCTAATACACTCTCTACCTCTCTCTCTCTTTCTCTCCCTTTTAATACACTCTACCTCTCTCTACCACTCTCTCTCGCTCTAATACACTCTCTCTACCACTCTTTCTCTCTCTCTCTCTCCTCCTGATATTTTAAATATAGTGGATTTACGTGTTTTCTGCTCCAGTATCTCTCAGTATCCAGGGAGTTTAGCTCAGATTTGTATATAAATATTATATAATCTTTGAGTTATAGATACGGGTCAGCGTTTATCTCACACTTATTCACACTTATTACACACGATTATTCACCACGCAGCTGTACACCACATACAGGACCGGGTTATTTCTCTCCCTCTCTCTCTCCCTCTCTCTCTCTCTCTCTCTCTCTCTCTCTCTCTCTCTGTTTCTCTAAATATCGTTCTATATTCAGTAAGCAGTCAGATCCTGATTCTGAGTCACAGTCAAACACTGTAGGAAATAAACGCTCAATTGCTTGATGGTGTAGAAATATAAATTTGAATTAAATTGTAATATTGTTTTATATTTAGCATTTCTGTTTAAATTCTTAACACTTTCTTTCAGGACTTTCTGGATCCAGCTATAATCAGTAAACAGGACTTTAAAATGAGAAAAAAACATGTCTATAAAACAGTGATAAATGGAAATATTTCACATAAATGAGTGTTTTCCCACAAAATCTTACAGCACTTCATATCTTACAGCTTCCCTCTGCTGATGACAACTTTTATGGAGATGCGGATTTCATTTTCCAGCAGGACTTGGCACACTGCCCACGCTGCTTACCAAAAGTACCACTTGTTCTTATATAATATAATATTCAAATTTTCTAAAACACTATTTTTTATTGGCTGTAAGCCATAATCAATAATCAACAATAAAATAAAAAAATGCTTAAAATGTATCATTCTGTGTCTAATACATGTATATAATATATAAGTTCCACATTTTACACAACTGAATTTACTGAAATAAAGTAACTTTTTAATCATATTCAATTTTTTTTTTTGAGGCAAGGTGATTTCACAAACATGCAGTGATGGAATTACAATCATTTTTATCTCTTTATAATATTTTATCTAAGCTCAAATGAACTAAATATGAAAATAGAAGTGGTATATATATATTTGTAACTGTATTTAGAGGTGTTGGGGTAATAAACTGGCCTCTTTCTGCCCCACCTGGAGCTCTGTGACCTGGTGGGACTCAGGTGTGTGGTATCAGGTGGTATCAGGGTGAGGAGTGGGGCAGTGTGTGGGTCCTCAGATCTCCTATAAATATTAGAACTGTTAGGATTTAAACAATTACAGCTAATTCTTAATCAATAATCAATAGATCTAAATCAGCACTGAAGAACCTGACAGTTATATAAAATACAGTATTACCACCCCATCCCAACCTACGCATCAAACATATAGAGATATACACTTCTGTGTACATATATATACTGTATATATCACCAGTACACACCTTAAATTCAGTGTTTTTATCATTATTTTAAAATGGTATGCATTGTAGGTTTATAATAAAAAACATATATAATTATTTATTAAAGAAAAAAGTGTAAAAACAAAATATTTAATATTTTAGATTCTTCAGAGTAGCTCCTCTTGGTTAAATGACCAGTTTTATACTTTTCTACATTTTTGTACTACAGTTTTTATTCCCTTTATACTGAATATCTACTTATTTTTATTTAAGTGCGTTGCCTACATTTCCTTTGGAAAGTGTCTCTCTCTCTCTGTCTGTCTGTCTCTGTCTATTTCTATGTCTGTCTCATTGTGTATCCGTCTCTCTTTGCCTGTGTCTGTCTCTTTCACTCTGTCTGTATCTCTCTGTCTGTCTTTCTCAGTCTATCTTTCTGTCTATGTCTTTATCTCTCTCTCTGTCTATGTCTCAGTCTGTCTCTCTCTCTGTTTCTCTATAACTATCTGTCTCTCTTTCTATCCCTTTGTCTGTCTGTCTCTGTCTGTATGTCTGTCTCTTTGTCTGTCTCTGTCTCTATCTTTGATTCTCTTTCGTCCTACCTGTCTCTTTCTCTGTCTGTCTTTCACTATTTAGCACTCTTTCTGTGTCTCTCTGTCTATGTCTCAGTCTTTGTCTGTCTCTCTCTGTGTCTATCCCTTTTTCTGTCTCTCTCCGTCTATCTCTGTGTCTGTCTGTCTATCTGTCTCACCTACCTCACCAACCAAACTCATTGTATCCAGTGTTCACTACTCTAATTAAACTCTTTATTATTATTATTATTATTATTGCAGAAATTAAAGCATTAATGGATCGATGGATGAATTAAAGTGAGATTTATTATCTCAGGCGTGAGGAGATATCTCCAGCACTGTTTACACTGCAGCAGAATGAATTAATGAGATAATCTCCACGGGTTCTGGTGTGTAGAACAGTAGTCTGTGTATTTTATGTGAGGGATTGGGTAATAATTGAATTCAGTGGGTGGTAATCGTGAGAAAGGCGGGGGATGGATCGATAGTCTGAGTCATTAAGTGGCCCTGAGTTATCAGAGGGTAAGATCTCATGACACAGATATGAACTCGGACGCTGTACTGAAGCTCTGGCTCCTGCTGGAAAACAAAATCCACGGGAGCTGGAATTCCCTGGGACTCTCTGGGGCACAGTTACCTTACAAAATATATAATCTCATTACTGATTATTAATTACTGATTACTCCTTTAAAAAGTTACTTTATACATTACTTAATTTTAAAAGTAACTACTGAGTGAGATTAGTTACTAATGCACTCCAAATATCTCCATGTATACAGACAACATTTCTCCCAAATTCCAAATAAAAATATTCTCATTTAGAGCATTTATTTATATGCAGAAAATTAAAAAAGATGCAGAGCTTTCAGACCTCAAATAATGTAAAGAAAACAAATTCATATTCATAAAGTTTTAAGAGTTCAGAAATAATCAATATTTGGTGGAATAACCCTGGTTTTTAATCACAGTTTTAATTTCATGCATCTTGGCATCATGTTCTCCTCCACCAGTCTTACACACTGCTTTTGGATAACTTTATGCTGCTTTACTCCTGTTTCTGATTAAACAGAATGGAAAGAGTGGTCGCTACAATTACTCATTGCTGAAAAAAAGGGGTTAAATTAGAGTAACGCATTACTGACATCACTGGCTGTGGCTGGTTCTGTGGCTGGTGCTGTGGCTGGTTCTGTGGCTGGTTCTGTGGCTGGTTCTGTGGCTGGCGCTGTGGCTGGCGCTGTGGCTGGTGCTGTGGCTGGTTCTGTGGCTGGTGCTGTGGCTGGTGCTGTGGCTGGTGCTGTGGCTGGTTCTGTGGCTGGTTCTGTGGCTGGTGCTGTGGCTGGTGCTGTGGCTGGTTCTGTGGCTGGCACTGTGGCTGGCACTGTGGCTGGTTCTGTGGCTGGTGCTGTGGCTGGTGCTGTGGCTGGTGCTGTGGCTGGTTCTGTGGCTGGCGCTGTGGCTGGTGCTGTGGCTGGTGCTGTGGCTGGTTCTGTGGCTGGCACTGTGGCTGGTTCTGTGGCTGGTGCTGTGGCTGGTTCTGTGGCTGGCGCTGTGGCTGGTGCTGTGGCTGGTTCTGTGGCTGGCACTGCCATCCTCTCTGCAGTGTGTAGTGAGAGAGTGTGATATTCATGTTGATGAGTAACCCCTCTGAGAAACACTCTGCCAGTTTATATGTGAGGATTACAGCTGAGGGTGGAGATAAGTGTTTTAAACCGAGTCAGAACCGCTCTGGGTAATTCATGATACTCAGATTAACACAAACACAAAAACCAGACGCCTAAAACCAGCGCATGTCGAAAAACGTTCAAAATTACGCCAAAAAAGCAGCGAAATAACAGCAAACAGAACCAGCATATATTTAGTTCACTACTCAGGAATTAAAGCAAAAACATCCCAGCATAATACAGCCTGATAAACTACTCAAAACTATCAATCTGACCAGTTACGAAGCAAAAGATACGTCCAGGTAGCTGCACTGTTTAAATAGCAATACGCCAAAGTCAGAGCTCACCTGATCTACTCTTGAAGACACTCTGATTCGCCGATAAGCTCAAAACACATCCATGATAATCATCATGTAAAAATATGGCAGCAAATATAAACAACATACCAGAGTGTAGCAAGGTAAAACGGGCTCAAACACAGTAAATCCAGATTAGATTTAAATAGATTTAAATAGTCAAAAATACAAAGATCGGCAATGGAAACAAACAATATGCAAAAATTGAAAGTCTGAAACAAAAACAGGTCGGTAAAAAAGACAATAAACAAAGGAAAATGTGTCATAAAAGCAGTGAATAGAGCAAACTGAGGAGTTTTTATACAAGACACGCCAGGAGAAAGCAATCAGTAACTGGGGGAGCAGGATCAGCAGAGTGCATGCTGGGAATTGCAGTCCTTGTTGTGTAGAGCAGTCAGACTGAGCAGACTTTAAGCATCAGGACTGACACATAAAAAAAATTGTAGTATATTTACACTAATATACTTTAGGTGTGTTACAAACGATGTTAAAAAAAACACAAACTTAAATCTACTGAAGTTTGCACTTAAGTTTACTAAAATAATGTTTTATGATGGGATTTTTTGTAAGAATAAAGTTTAAGGTGACGAGTTTTGAATTTCTGTAATGCGATTGGCCGAGAGAGAAAGGAAGCTGCGGAATTGTCCGAATGGCAGTTTTATATCATGTTTTATTCTTATTTTAGTTTTATTTTTAATTCCTTGTTGTTCTTTTACATGTTTTTAATTGTACTTTTCTTTATTTTAATCATGTTTGAATCAATCATGCTTTAATCCTATTTTAGTTTTTATTTCCATTTTTACTCTTATTCTTTTACATGTTTTTTTAATTTGACTTCTCTGTGTATTTCCTAGTTTGTAAATCACTTTAAATGACCGTTGTGTATGAAAGCTGCTATATAAAAAAATGAACTTGCTTTACCTTGCCTAACTCATACACTGTAATATTAAAGAACTGTAAAACCTCTATTTTAAACTCCACACACTAAAAATTAAACTGCTTCTGATTAAATAGGTGTGAAATGAGTCTCCAGCTCGCTGACGCTGCAGCTCTATAACCAGCAGACTGAAGAGAGGGTCCTGTGAGGTCCTTCCTATCTGCCATTCTTACATCCCACACACACACACACACACACACACACACACACACACACACACTCAGTATGGCGGTTCTCACGGCTCCGGGGGCACGTCGATTGTCCTTGATTACACCGCCTGCATCTTTCATGAGCCTCTCACTGAAACTGAGAGAGTGGACTTTCACAATCCAAACTCTTCAGGGCGTGAGAGTGTGTGTGTGTGTGTGTGTGTGTGTGTGTGTGTGTGTGTGTGGTTGAGCCAAATCCTGCTTTTATTATAAAACAAATAGGCGTGCCCTGATGAAAACTTAATCTACTTAATTGTACTTAAAACATATTAGTTAAAGAGTTAAAGAGGCATGCTTTATTTGGGATCACCTACAACCTTTCCATAGCGGGCAAATCATAAAAGTTTCAAATTTGTTTACATTTACCATTCCACCTTAAATACTGCTGCTGTGGCGACACACAGGCTTCTAAAGGTGGAACAGAACAATGAACAATAAAGAACAAAGAAAAATAAGAATCCAGGTGTAGTTTTATATGGACGGTTGGTAATTACTGGAAATTCAGAGCGAGCTCAATGGCTGTTAAAGCTGGTGTCAGCATCAGCAGCACATGCAACTGTTGACTGACTATTAAGTATGTTAATTAATAATGTTAATCACCATGTAGAGGCGGGGCTTAGTGAGAAGTGGGCGGCATTTTTCAGAGGGTTGCCAATCACCATAAAAATCCTCTTCACACAAATTTCCTTTCCAAACATGGAAACTCTACTACAGCAGGAGCTCATTTTTTTTAAGAGCGTATAATTACATACTTAAGAA
Source organism: Astyanax mexicanus (assembly GCF_023375975.1). NCBI lineage: Eukaryota > Metazoa > Chordata > Actinopteri > Characiformes > Acestrorhamphidae > Astyanax > Astyanax mexicanus. The sequence goes on from NC_064432.1 coordinate 26,956,269, forward strand.
ATATAGCATTCTGAAATGTGATTGGTTCCTTCAACAGCAATTAAAGTTTAATAAGTATAAAAAACATTTTTTTTAATAAAAGAAGAAGATGCATCTTTATCTGATACTTCAAAGTAGGATGACGCATTGTGAGGTCATGAGGTTATGAGGTCAAAGGTCAGGCTGATCTTAAGCAGCGTCTGGGATCTTCTATAGGTTTAATCCATTGTTTTAAGATTAAAATGCTGCAGGATGTTCTCTAAGAACAGCTTCTGATCCCTTCCAATCAAATTCTCTCAGTTAGAAAGAGTCATATTTTAAATGAATTAAAATGTATTTTATGTGGAATTACAACAATTATCTGTATTTAAACTAACTTTCAGTTTATTATACACAAGCTTTATGTACAGTATATTGAGTTTATGGAGAATTTGAAACTGAAATGAAAGCTGCTTTATTAATTCTATTTGCAGCAGTATATATATATATATATATATTTTTTTTTTTTTGGAAAACCTGAAGTTTTAAAGTAGATTTTATTTTGGGTAACTAAATACAAAAACTCTGTTAGTGTGACATATACACAGTATTTTTCTGTTTTCTTTTTTTAATTGCAAATTAATGCAAAATTACAATAATTATCTATACTTAAGGTAGAATTTGGCCTGGGGCATGAACCTCAGTCCGTACTCTGGTTTGTAGATTCGGGTGTCACAACGTACTTAAAAATGCACTTAACGTAACGCTAAACCAAGCTTTTGTTCTGTTTTTAATTCACTCCATCTCTAAAAAGCAGAGGAAACTGAAAAATACAGCATTTAAAAGCTGAGAGGCATTAAAACATTAAAATCTGATGATATATCGTGTGATATGTGTGCTGTTCGGATGCTTTCAGGAACTTTTGAGGATTTTTTTTATGAGAAAACAGATCAGGAATGGAGTGCAGATTGGAATCAATGATTCTAATCATTGTTTATGTTTAAGTATGTGTTGATATGAGTCTCTGAGCCGTGGGGAAACTCAGAGACGACACAGAGCTCTCCTCAGACACCGGATTAAACTACAGAACTGAACAGTAAAGAGAAATAAAGCAGTAAAACAGCCACTAAAACTTACTGAAGGAGAGATTATTATTATTATTATTATTTAGTTTTAATTAATATTTATAAATGCATTAGCATGGCTTAGGCTAAAGATTTTAACGACGATACTTTTCTAATATTAAAATATCGTCCAACACTAGTTGTATATTCTATTATTCACTGTTTATGAATGACATGTTTCAGATTTATTTATGTTTCAGGTTTGGGTTTCAGTTTTCAGTGCATCAGTGGTGAAATAGTGATGCTATCTGAGAGGCGAGTGCAGCTGCTGATGTTGATACCCAATAAAGGTCTACGTTTCTCTTGAGTATTTTAAAAGCTTCTCATAAAAAGATGTGAAACGGGTCCGTTTGGTGCTGCATTCAGCAACTTACCATCCGCCACTTTTATTTCTGTCTCAGACCAGCGTCCCCTAAAGCACATAACCATCAGAGAAGCTGATTAGCATAATCCCAACGCACCTGCCCACCTGTTCACCTCCAAAACACACCAACACACCTCCACACTGCAAACCAAAAAACATTCCAACACAAAAACTGCAAAGGAAAATCAGAATTTCAAGAACTTTAAAGAAATATCCTCAAGTGCAGTCACCAAAAAACCATCAAATACAAAAACTAGTAATAATAATGAGCTATAACTGCTGTAGGATCTACATGAGTCTTTAAATGTTGTTCTGGGTTCTTTTTATGGACCTCCTGGATGAGTTCTTCATGCCCTTTTGGAGTAATTTCATTCGATTGTTCGGTGACTCCACCTTAGTGAATGATAGTAGATTAAAGTATATTAATCATTATTATACTATAGTGCACTAAGGTACAAGTAAAGTGTTCTTGTGGCCATGTTATTATTAATCAGTATATTTAAAGAGTGATAAAATAAAACAAAAAAATGCAGACAGATGTAGAGGGACTGGAGAGTCCCGCCCCTACCATCGCCATCACACCGTCTCCCCTGTGATCTGCAGCCTGAGATCCCATCATCCTGAAATAACCTTCATTACCCTCCACTGAGAAAGGATTACCACACATTACCACACACATCCTCCTCACATATATCTCCATAAACAAAAATATATACCAGTGCATCTCAAAAAAACATAGAATATCATTAAAAAAGTCACCTGGCTATAGAGGAGAATACGCACTTAAAGATCCAATATATAATACTCTGATTTTGCTATTTATAGGTTTATGTTTGAGTAAAATGAACATTGTTGTTTTATTCTATAAACTACAGACAACATTTCTCCCAAATTACAAATAAAAATATTCTCATTTAGAGCATTTATTTACAGAAAATGAGAAATGACTGAAATAACAAAAAAGATGCAGAGCTTTTAGACCTCAAATAATGCAAATAAAACAAGTTCATATTCATAAAGTTTTAAGAGTTCAGAAATAATCAATATTTGGTGGAATAATCCTGGTTTTTAATCACAGTTTTTAATTTCATGCATCTTGGCATCATGTTCTCCTCCACCAGTCTTACACACTGCTTTTGGATAACTTTATGCTGCTTTACTCCTGGTGCAAAAATTCAAGCAGTTCAGTTTGGTGGTTTGATGGTTTGTGATCATCCATCTTCCTCTTGATTATATTCCAGAGCTTTTTAATTTGATAAAATCAAAGAAACATTTTTAAGAGCTGTAGCATAAAATATGTAGAAGTGGAAGATAGTCTAGGGGTTTATCTTACTTGTTGTGATGCTCATTGCTATCTTACCCCCCACCAACAGTCTATTTTCCCTCCTTCCTCCTGTCTGGTTTAATAGCAGCAGAGCTTCTGAATATATCTACACTGATGGGCGTGGTGTTCTGGAAATGAGGTGTGTTCAGGTACATTTCTGGAGTTTTATCTTGTTTATCTTGGTAACAGAAAACACAGGAGCTCCACTGACTGAATACAACCTAGACAGACGCCAACAGTCAGACGTTCATCGCTATCTCGGTAACACAGGCGCCGCGCCGAGCCGAGCGTACACCCCCACTTATTACACACACATGAACACACAGCAGCACAAACCCAACTTTTACATCAACAATAAACAGAATAGTAAATAAAATAACGTTGCTGTTCCCGTAAATGAGCTGCTGGAGCTCCTTCACAGCGGTTTATTTTATGTTACGCCCAAAATGAATGAACCACACCCATGATTGCATTGTGTTTCGAGTCGCGCAAGGTTGTGTACTTTTCCCGACGTTACGATAGCAAAGACACACTGATCTAAACGCCCTAAATCAAGCTGCACAGTGCTGAACAGTTAACGATTCACCTTCAGATAAAGCTAAAAACAGGAACTGAGTTGTAACACTGCTGGATTTTACTGTAGAGTTTTAATATAAATTCAGGATTACTGCACTTCATGCCAGTCTGGTTTTCTCCTGATTTATTCAGTATTTCCCTCAGTTACGCTCTGAGCCGTGCCCTCGGATACTCAGATACTTGGATGCCAGGGTAGGTTTGCCCTCCAAATTTGGCTTTTTGAAAATGTCAGCAGTGATCCCAGCAGAGCTTCCTTCCAGTCCTACATGTTAATAATGACAGAGCTAGGCATGGAGCTGGGCACTCAGTAGTAACCTCATGCCAGTGTTAGGAAGGTCAGGAAAAGGTCATAAATGAACATTTAAAGCTATTTGAAGTCTTTTATTAGCTGTATTATTTTAGCGAGCCAGAATATTGCCCTTCTGCTACAGCTGTTCAGATACAGACACAACTAAAAAATGATTAAAGTTTATTATTAGCAGCTATCTGACTATCAGCCGTTCAACAGAAATGCTGATTCTGGAAGTTTAATTTATAACACAAGCTTAGATTTTGGAGTTTTAACAATCAGGGCCTTAATCAGAAGCTCCCAGTGAAATATAAATAAGAAAAAGAGCCTTTCAAAAAAGAAATCCAAAGAAAACTTTTCCTTCCAAACATCTGTCCATAGTAGTATATTTAGTATATACCAGTAGTGCAGTTGTGAAACATCAGGTGCTTTTTTTTTGCAATCTTCAAACCTGCAGCTTTTTGTGTTTTTTTTTTGGACAGCAGTGGTGTCCTCCATTCATGAACTCCAATCTTATTTATTATTTTCCTTATTGTATTTATTGATTTGTCAACAAAAATGTTAGCATGTACCAGAGTCTTCAGCTGACACTCTTCCTCAGAGGATTCTTCCTCACCTCATTGATCATTCTGCATTGCTGTGCTCTTACAGTCATCTTTACAGGACTTTATTACCACTCCTAGAGAGAGTAGCAGCAACAGTGCTGAACTTTCTCCATTTGTAGAGCCTCTGTCTTACCGTGGAGACATGAACATCAAGACTTTTAGAGATACTTCTGTGAAGAATTTTGAAACGACTGGTCTTCTTCTACTGTAACGCTACTTAGGACATGTTTTGAAGGACAAATAGAAGAAAATAACTCCTGAACACGATGTTCTTTTATCAGAGCATTCCTCTCCAGCTTCCACCCAGCCGAGCTTTTAATAATCAGACTCTAATGTGATCCTCACCATCTGGACCCGGCCACCTCCTCACACTGCTCCAGGTTTAATGAAGATACAGCAGCGGGACTCCGAGCGAGAGATCTGTAACTACAGCTGAGCCGCGTCTCCATCAGTTACATTAATATTACACAGTAATCTACTGATCAGATCCACCGGGAGTAAAATAAAAAACACACATTAACCCTTTACACCTGAATTATCTACTGATAACTTAGATAAAAATACTGTTTTATACACCCTGCTGAAAAAATATATACTTAATTGTACTTAAAACATATTGAGAAATGTCTAAATATGCTGTAAATATACTAACAGATTTATATATTAAAAGTACATTAATATTATGCTTTCATCAAATGTTTGAAAGTAAATAGTGTATAGTGTTTAAAAAAATAAGGTAAATGTGTAAAACACAAAAAATTGTAGTACAGTATATTAAAATATATGTTTATACCCAACGAAGTGTGCTACTTATTAAAGACAGGAACATATAAGACGCATGTATATTTGTACTCTAATGTAAATATAGATCACACATATTTAACATCAATTCTTAGTACATATACTCTAATATACCTGGTTTATAATAATAAATAGTGATACAGTTGAAATATTCATTAATAATAAATGTATTATAATTTTACTGTAAGCATATTTAAAATATTAGGGGCTACATACATGAAGTAGTTTAAATGTTACTTATTTAAAGTATATTTAAAATAATTTCAGTTTAGTACACTTAGCACTAAACCTGCAGTTATATAACCTGAGTCTGTTGATCCTGATATAAACACATCTAGACCAGAGTATACTTTAATTACAGTATACAAATAGTACAAAAGTCTTACTTAAATTGTGCTAAGTGTTCTTAACTGTACTAAAATGGAACTATTTTAAATATACTTTCAATAAGTAACATTTAAACTACTTCATGTATTTAACCCTATATATTTTTAGACATGCTGACAGTAAAATTATAATATATTTAATAATAAATATTACAACTGTATCACTATTTATTATTATACAGCAGGTATATTAGAGTATATGTACTAAGAATTGATGTTAAATATATATGATCTATATTTACATTAGAGTACAAATATACATGCTTCTTATATGTTCCTGTCTTTTGTAAGCAGCACACTTCTAGTATACTTTGTTGGGTATTAAAATATATATTAATATACTGCACTACAATTTTTAGCGTGTTACACATTTACTTTACATTTTCAGTAAAATCTGTAAATTGTACAGCGCTGTTACGGTCAGATCAGCAGTGATGGTAAAGGACGGCTGGAATTAAGATCCTTCAGGGTGAATTTATCTCCTGAATGTAAAATCTGCTGCATGATTGGATCTGCTGTTCTCAGAGACCCTTTAGCTTCATGCTAACGGACAGTAAATTACTCCACACTGATTCAGGATCAGCAGAGAAACCAGAGCCATGCTTCAGTCTGACACGTCCTACTGACTCCAGATCAGACCGACGCAGAGCTACAGACTCTAACCGCTCGGCTCCACCGCACCGCCGGCGCTCATTACCGACGCACATTACAGCGAAAGGCACCTTCCTCCATGATGAACAGCTACATCACCTCCTGCCAACAAACACACACATGTTCCACCAGCTAATGAAGCCCATCCCTCTGCTCTCAGAGCTTCATTTACATCTTTATACCCAATAATAAACATCCTTATTATGGAAATATGACTTTTCAACACGTACCAGCTACGTCTTTATTAGCGGAGTCCGTTTCTGGAAGATAAGAAATGAACAGAATATAGGATATTGTATATTTTGCTCATATTTCTTGCCCTTTTTATTAAAAATCTGTATAAAAAACTGATTTTATATTTACTTGGGTTCATTCTATCTGCAATCAAATAAAAGTAAACGGAAATCTAAAAAAATATCTGTTTTCCATACTGTCCCAATTTTTTCTTATTGGGGTTTGTACAAGTTTGATAAACCTCACAATCTGCATCTAAGATCCAAGTAGGGCTGAACGATAAATCATATTTTTATTGTTATCGTCATGACAACCGTGTAACAGCAGAGAAAGCTCTGTGCTTATGTAATGCAGCTTACTGGGCTGGAGGCAGATTGAGGCAGAGCAAAGTATAGCAAGGTAGAGTAAGGTAGGGGCAGGTAGAGTGAGGTAGAGTGAGGAAGTGTGAGGTAGAGGTCCACAGTGAACGCTCACACTAAACTACTTCTTATTCTGTGAATAAGAGATTAGTGCAGCTGATATTACTGATATCAGGATATCGTAGGGAGTTATCACACATTAGAATTATGGTTCAGCTCTGTTTCTGAAGTGAAGAACGCTCTCTTTTGGGCACTTCAGTGGTGGAAGGTGGTTGATGTCCTGGCTGTAATTGAAGGATGTGGGCGGAGCAGTCGGACGTGGCGGAGGCGGAGCGGAGGGTTGACGGGACAGATGGAAGCCTGAGGGATGAAGATCCTGCATCAGTTCACAAAATAGATGAAGAACCTCCTCCCAGCGCTGGGTGCTGATGTAGGAGACGTCTCACATGAGGGACAGGAAGACACCTCATTAACTCTTCATTTATACAGAGCTGAATCTCTGCAGGCGTTCCATTCACGAGAACCCACTTACCCCCCACCAACAGTCTATATTCACTCCTTCCTCCTGCCTGGTTTAAACAGCAGCAGAGCTTCTGAATATATCTACACTGATGGGCGTGGTGTTCTGGAAATGAGGTGTGTTCAGGTACATTTCTGGAGTTTTATCTTGTTTATCTTGGTAACAGAAAACACAGGAGCTCCACTGACTGAATACAACCTAAACAGACGCCAACAGTCAGACGTTCATCGCTATCTCGGTAACACAGGCGCCGTGCCGAGCCGAGCGTACACCCCCACTTATTACACACACATGAACACACAGCAGCACAAACCCAACTTTTACATCAACAATAAACAGAATAGTAAATAAAATAACATTGCTGTTCCCGTAAATGAGCTGCTGGAGCTCCTTCACAGCGTCAACCAGCAGCTCAGTTTCCTCTGCTGAGAAGAGTTTGTTGAACACGTCCAGGTAGCTGCACCGTTACAATAGCAATCCACCAAAGACAGAGCTCACCTGATCTACTCTTAAAGAGAATGATGAGCTTTGCTTAGTCAACTTTGTTTTTTAATCATTAAAAGCTCAATTTCTGATAAAAGTATAAATATGTGCTTAAAACAGGAAATAAAAGTAAGAATCGATTAAAGAGCGATTAAACTGGGAAATATGATTTCTGTTTGGTCTTAAGTGTTAAAACTTGATAAATAGTCTTCATAAAAGAATTTAGGTCTTACTACTTTTACTTTTACCATTACTTTTAGTTTCCATTCTGAAAGCATCACTGTCGGGTGTGTACAGAACGTGGGCTGATATTAGAGAGGCGGATTCATCAGTTTCACTAGTAGTTTTTTTTTTATCTTTTAGGTGAATTCTTCACGTTCTCGAGTTAAAACTCTCAATCTCAGCTTTAAAAACAGAAGCACTGATTGGCTGTTGGCGTGTCGGAGTGTTAAATGATGGAGAATGACTGGAGCCCACACAGATATTTCACCGTATTCGTCTTTGGTGGCGGCGTGGCGGTGCATCCGTCCTCATTTGGAGCGTTTTAAAGAATAATAACCGAGGTCCTGAACGAGATCCAGCTTTATTTGTTAAGCACTAACTGCCAGCGGCCAAATAATGAAATTCAAGCCCATTATTCAAACACACCATTAGCCAGAGAGAAGAGCTCGCTCACTGATGAGGAAGGAAAGCCTGCAAATCAATAGGTGCTAGCCAGCGCTAGGCTATTAAGATGCTAAATTAATGTGCGGTAGAGAAAACGGTGTCGGGTCTGTTATCACTGCAAGAGACGAGTGAGTCTCATTCAGCCGTACTGAACAAATAAAGACGCTACGCCTACCGAACGTCTACCACACAGTGCCTTACACTCAGTACTGACAGCAGATACACGCTACTAGTGTTGTAGCACTTGATTTCTCGAGATCAGATACGAGAGATCTTGTTTGGAATTGGTGGAATCGATGGACAAGACTTGTCCCTTACTCGTCACATCTTTGCCCTGTTTCCCTTCTATGTCTTTGTTTGTACCCCTGTCTTTCCCAGTTCTAGTTCCTGTCTCTGTCTATGTCCCTGTACTCTGTCTGGAGGCGAAGTCTAACCTGAACAGTGCTTTTTTATTTACTGTTTCCAGTTTAATACTACCTGGACAGTCAACTCTGTACCAGCTCTTACACACTAAAAACCAGTTTAAAACTAGTTTTACATCAATCTGTGGTCAAACTTTGGTTTGTTTGGTGTTCGTGTTAGTTCGTTACAGTAACAGGAGTGAGTTCCAGTAACAGGAAAGAGTGCCAGTAACAGAAATTGAACATCAACAATTAATTCAAACAGACAGAATGAGTTATTTCTCAAGATTTAAGATTCAAGATATCAGACGATAAAGTTACTAATCCTACAGAAATCCTATTTCTTTTAGCCGTACTGAAATAAAGAGCACGAGTTCAGGACGCTACGCCTACTGAACATCTACCAAACAGTGCTACACAATCAGTACTGACAGTAGATTCAGTAAACTTTAGTGTAGTAATGGTAGTAACGTTGTAGTACTCGAGTCCGGCCTCAAACTCAAGACCATAAACGAGTGATCTAGTTTGGAATCGGTGGAAACGATAGATGAACCCGGATGAGTCGGAGTCCTCTATCTGAGGTGAAGTTCATTAGAAACTGAACCTTTTTTTTCTATCGTTACTGAACATCAACAATTCAGTCAATTCAAACAGAACAAATCAGACCTTTCTCAAGATTAACACACACTAATACACTCTAACACACACACACACACACACACATACACACACTCGCTGGTGTATCAGCTCGAGGATAAGGATGTAAGGATGTAAGGATGTAAGGGGGGTGTATAATCCTGCAGAGGTCGAGACAGTAATCAGAGATTCTCCTCCAGTATGAATTCCCTCAATCTACAGACTGACCCTCAGAGACCAGGTTAAATCTGGGGGCGGAGTTTAACCTACACCTGTCTTACGCTCAATATCACCTTCTTACTCATTAAAAACACATTTAAAACTAGTTTTACATCAATCTGAGATCAAGATTTGCTTTGTTTGGTGCATTATCACATTATATTCATTTTTAATTGAATACAAAATAACATTCATTTCACACCATTTAAAGACAATTTTAGTCACTAAGACTGCAAACTAGTGAATAAATTAATGTAAATTTTAAGAAAAAATATGTCAACAATCCTCTTTTTTATTATTGATTATGTCCTATATTTTTGATACTTACAAGAAATCCAAAGTTAAAAGTAATGTACATAAATTCATTTTGTATTTGTGGTGTTTATTTTTTTGTGTTTTGGTTTTATTTATTTATTTATATTTGAGTGTGCAATTCGTAAATGTATCTCGTGAATTTAAAAATTAAAGCAATTGGTCATTCATTTTTAATTGCTTGTTAGGCAAGCAAATATGTTTTATCCGATTACTCGATTAATCGATTCGATTATTCAGTAGAGTACTCGATTATTTAAATAATCGATAGCTGCAGCTCTAGATGAGTCCATTAGGTAGGTGGTTCTAAGGGATAAGAAATGATTAGAGCACTCTGATAAAGGTTCAGTAGGTAAATAATAAAGGTTTTGGGTTTTGTAGTGATCTGTTCTGGTGAATAACAGGAACCGGTGGGCTGAGAGCTTCTCTCTAAGATTCCCTTTAATCCCCAGAGCCATTTAACTTCTTATCTGCTTTCAGAATAAAATCAGAGTCAATAAACGGGGAGATGAAAAGAGAGAAATACAATCATCTGTACTGAGGCAGAGAGCCGTGGCCTTTTGTCACGGTTTTATCTGCTGCAATATAAAGCTCTGCTCTGCTAATATTACAGCTGCAGAATAGAGCAGGGGGATTCTGGGAAAGAAAGAAAAGTAGAAAAGTGTATTTCCTGAAGAAAACGCAGAATACTAGAACAGTTAAAGTGGATCCCGTGAGTTTCTAATGTCCATTTCAGTCCCCAAACAATTACATGCATAAATGTGCACAAAAAATAACTTTAAAATACATTTTATTATTAATCATAGTGTCTTAAATCATAGTTTCTTAAAAAGTGACCTAAAAGTAAGATATGTAATTAAAAACAGTAATAAAAACTACTTAGAACTACTTAGCATTTCTTACCTGTCCCTACTCTCTAACTATACAGAAATGGGTGCCAGTAACAGGAGTGAGTTTCAGTAACAGGAGTGAGTTTCAGTAACAGGAGTGAGTTTCAGTAACAGGAGTGAGTTTCAGTAACAGGAGTGAGTTTCAGTAACAGGAGTGAGTTTCAGTAACAGGAGTGAGTTTCAGTAACAGGAGTGAGTTTCAGTAACAGGAGTGAGTTTCAGTAACAGGAGTGAATTCCATGTTTTTTTTTGTCATAAATATAAATTATATGAACAGAGGGTGAACCATTTCTTTAAAACAAACACTTTCTTGAGAGAAAAGTAAAGGAATTATTAGTTTGCTTTTAAACATGTTTTTTAAATCTCACAGTTTAGTAACCATCAACCCAAAAATTAAGAAACCACTTAAAAATGATGAGTTTCTTTGATTTTACCAAATTAAAAACCTCTGGAATATAATCAAGAGGAAGATGGATGATCACAAACCATCAAACCACCAAACTGAACTGCTTGAATTTTTGCACCAGGAGTAAAGCAGCATAAAGTTATCCAAAAGCAGTGTGTAAGACTGGTGGAGGAGAACATGATGCCAAGATGCATGAAAAAAAACTGTGATTAAAAACCAGGATTATTCCACCAAATATTGATTTCTGAACTCTTAAAACTAACTATAAATAGCAAAATCAGAGAAACTGATTCAGAATCTGAAATGATTATATGGGGTATATATGTTATATAGATTAAAGTCAGAGGCTTTAAATTAAATGATGTGAGAGCGGGGTAATCCTCTTAAAGTGGTGATGCTCCGGCTGTATCCGGGGTCGTTCCTGAAGATCCGGCCGGAGGAACAGCAGGAGGAGAAGATCCTCCTCTGGACTCCTGAAGGATTCTGGGTAACATGTTTTACAGGATAAAGGCTGGTAGAGTAACTGAATAAAACCTTGTTCTGATTTCATTACAGTACGAGCGCCCGGTGCTGCACTACACCAGGTCAAGCGTGAGCAGTGTACGAATGAGCTCTCGACCAATCACAGCAAGCCAAGCTTCTGCACAACGTCTGCAGATTTACACTGTAGTTTAGTGACTGAGCACTAAACCACTTTACTACATCGTAACCATCACCGGTGTCTGTGGATACTTGACTAAATACTTGAAAAAATGTTACGGGTTGATTTTCAGGTGTTATAATCGGCACAAAAGCCCAACTAATATTAACTAAACTAAACCCAAGACAAACCCAAAACAAACAATTCATTTAAACCAAACCCAACTAATATAAACCAATCCAAACCCAATATAAACCAAACCAAGTTCAAACACAAACCGAATTAATACTCAATACACAATACACAAAACTCAATTAATACTAAACAACTCCAAACCAAACTCTTATTAACAAAACCAAATCCAGAAACAAACTATTATTAACCAAACCAAACCAAACCCAAAACCAAGTCAAACCAAACCAAACGAAAACCAAGTAAAACCAAACCAAACTAAACCAAACCAAACCAAACCAAAGTCAAGTTAAGTCTAATCTGAAAAACCCAAACCCAAAATAAACCAACCTAAAACAAAACCAAAGCCAAACCGAATTTGGTGAACAATAAAGACTCATAGAAGCAAATGATTCCTGACGCCAAATTCTTTCAACTGATTCTCAGGCAGCCGAGACCCAGCCGGAAATACAAAAGCATGAAAAAAGTTGTAAAAAGTCAGGTTTGCATAATCCGTTCCATTTTAAGACTATTAAAATGAGTAACTGAACATAACAGGAGATTTTACTTTAAGGACGTCTTCGTGAATAAACATCCCTCTCTAAAAAACATCACTTCCTCCTTCAGTGAAGATTAATCCTTATAAAACACGTTTCCATCCTCCCAGTCTTTATTCCTCTCTGTATGGAAACGGCAGGTGGAGCGACGCCTCATAATGGGATAAAAGTGAAGTGAAAGTGGAGGAAGAATGGTGAATCCTCGTGAGGAGAGATGAAAGACTTGCGGGCGATTGTTCGGCGCTGAGCACCGGGGCCGGCGGTGATGAGCCGGTCTGAAACCGCGGTTCAGGAGGTAAAGAATGAAACAGTCAGAGTTATGGACGGCAGCAGCCAGTGGGCTGTGAAATACCGAGAGGACCAGGGCCAGTAATTGGTCGGTTAAACTCCGGCGCTACTCGGCCAAGAACATCCATCTCGCCTGATGGTGCAGCTTTCACCGATAAAACAGCGCCGGAAATGCCAGAGCCCAGCTGCCCTCAAACAACAAACGATCGCCAGCTATTAAAGAGTCATTTCAGTTTAAAAACTACTTACAAGTGGTGATTCTAGGCCATCAATATTGAGTATTGAGAGTTCTTTACCATGAGGTGACATGATGTGGTCTGAGACAGACTTGAGCCACGTGTTCTAGCAGTGTAAACACAACTGTTTCTACCTCTTTTCAGTACAAATGAAATTCAGATTTGTAATCGTCTTTCAACCTGACTAACAGAAGACACATTTATCTATAATCTTATTAGAATACAATCCAGATACTAGACTAGGTGTAAACAGATGATGGGCTTAGGTTTATCTATTTAGAATTTTGAAGAATGTAGCGTTTGGTTTCTCTATATTGTTCTATGTTTGTGAAAATTGCGATTAAGTAGGCCAGGGGTGTCCAAACTACGGCCTGTGGGCCATTTGCGGACCGTTTCCTTTTTTGGAACGACCTGCACGGTATTTTAGAAATAAAATGAAAATTGGCCTGTTATTAAGCAGGTTTTTATAATGTAAGATTCAAAGTTTAACCGCTAGGTGTCAGAAAACTTGCCAAAGAGTCTAAAAGCGGTGAGAGTGCGCAGTTGTAGCGCAGAAAACGAGCCAAAGAGTCTTAAAGTGCCAAAAGACGCGTGACGTGGTCAGTAGAACTCCTACGAAAAGCGACCGGACACCCCAGTTTTTAGAAAGAATATATTAGGCTAAGCAGGGATGGTCGTTCAGCTCACTGGTACCATTAAACACAATATTTGATCAATTCTCTAAAATGGACAGCAAATGCAGAAAATTTCAGGAACGTTGAGAAAATCACTATTTTTTAACTGATTTCAAAGGGAAGTGTGTTTAATGTTTAATATGTCAGGAATAAGTTGTCTCTGTGAATCAGTTGAGTATAATAATATTAAGAAACATTTTGAGACGAAAAATCAATTAAAAAAAATCTTAGTTTACACAACACTGTCAAATATAGATAAAGATAGTAACTTAAGTAAAATGGTGTGTAAATGATAGTAATCAAGAAACTGCACATATATTTCTCCTTCTGGCCACCAACAAGAACAATTTTGGACACCCCTGAAGTAAGCAGTAGGCAATACTTTATAATGGCATTTCCCAGACAAATACCCAATAGACTCAATAACGAATGTTTATGTGGCGAGAGTTTTTCCCTCGATTCTCCTTGGATGAATCTCCTTCATCCAATGACGTCCAAGCGCTGCAATCCTTCAACGTGCCCTATTGGCCGTTCTGGAACATCCGGATCGTAGCCTCTCAGCGGCACCACCTCGAGGGTAGAGCAGGAAAAGTAATTAACCAAGAAGCATCGGCTGCTAATGAAGATTCAACGCTTCGATCAATTCCCATTTCCTCTCGGCGCTATCAATAGCCCGTTATCTCCTCGCTATTGACCCGGGAGCTGGTATCTCACACTCTCTGCTCTTCTCTTTCGTTTGTTTGTTTGCGTAGCTTTCTGTTTTTAACCGTGGACCTCGTCACGGGGGATCATTAGAAGCGGTGATCTCTGAAGGACCTGCAGAAGAAGGTAAGAAGAAGAAGAATCATATCCGGTAATCGGCGTTGAGTTCACTCAGCTGGAGCTGGAAGGAAGTAATACCTTTAAATGCAGCACCAGGGAGCGGGAGGCTCTTCCAGGAGAAGGTAAATCAGAAACTGCTAGAAGCAGAAGGAGATCAGTCGGCGTGAGAGAGAGAGAGAACAGGTTCTGAACAGTAATTCTAGTTTTAGAAAATGTCATTGACTCACTGCCAGGCGTTAAAGGAACACAGTGACCCAACACCTGACAATCAAATACACTGTTACTTTAACCTGACCTCAGCTTTTCTAGGTCTTTTTATGCAATAAATAAATTGAAAAGTCATCGGCCACTTTATTAGGTACACCTGTCAAACTGCTCATGAGCACAAATGTGGAATTAGCCAATCACACGGCAGCAACTCAATGCATTTAGGCATGTAGGCGTGGCCAAGACGATCTGCTGCAGTTCAAACCTTCAAACCGAGCATCAGAATGGAGAGTAAAAAAGGTGATATTTAATTGATTCTGAATGTAGCCTGGTTGATTGTTGGTCTAGATATTTCAGAAACTGCTAAACTGCTGGGATTTTCACCCACAATCATCTCTAGACTTTTACAGAGAGTGATCTGAAAAAATCTGAGAAAATAGCCAGTGAGCTGCAGATCAGTTCTATGGGAGCAAATGCCTTTCCGATGCCAGAGATCATCAACAGAGCTGATAGAACGGCAACAGTAACTCTTAATAAATAACCACTCGTTACAACCAAGCATCTCTACAAAAGAGCATCTCTGAACATCAGCACAACACGACATCCAACCATGAGGAGGACGATGAGCTACAGCAGCAGAAGACCAAGACCACACCCGGTGCAGCTCCTGCTGCTTAGAACAGGAAACTGAGGCTACGATTCACACAGAATCACCAAAACTGAACAATAGAAGATTGTAGAAGAAAACGATACCTGGTCCGATGAGTCTCTAGGGGGAGATTTTCCTGCCACACAATTGAGCATCGTTTCGACGCCACAGCCTACCTGAGTATTAGCAGTTCTGAAGCAAAAGTGGGTCCAACCTGGTACTAGCAAGGAGTACCTATCAATCAGTCAATCAATCAATCAATCAACCTTTATTTTGACTCGGATGTACATTGAGGGCAACCCTCATTTACAATGTAGCCGAACATTTACAAATACAGGGATTGAAATGACAAAGAAAATAATTGCTAAATTTAATTATTTTAAAATAACAGTAAATACAATACAAAAATAGATAAAAAATAAAAATAGAATTAAAATTAGTGACATTTTAGTGTACGTCTAACAGCCATTTAACTACAACATACCAACAACCATAGATACTCTAGCAACACCCTGGCAACCACGGCGGATATCATTAGCAACAACTAAGCAAACACCAAGAATCCATCCACCCAGCAACACCATAGAAACTACCACAGATACCGTAGCAAAACCTTAGCAACCGCCTAGCAACACCTTGGCAACACTGCAGATACATTATCAACACCTTGGCAACTGCCTAGAAACACCATAGCAAAAACCAAGAAGACACTCCACAGATACCATAGCAACACTTTTTTGGGGGGGTCTTGAGTATATATAGGTACACATAGGACACTCTGTAGGTTGCAGATTCTCACAAGTAGATTGCTGGGTGGAAATGGTCAGGTTGCCAGGTAAGTAGGGGCTTTGCTGCTGAGTGGTGACAGTTCATCTCATCTATATATTTTTATATAACATTTTATTGCTTTTTACCCCCAAAAAATGAGAATACATAAGAATCCAGCATATAATAAAAAAACAGCACAGAAAAATGACAGTAATATGTATTTGAATGCATCATAAGCATAAAAAAGCAGATCTTTATCTGTGCCCTCGTTCTGACTCTACAATAAATGAGAAGAACTGATTTGCATGATGTCCTCATTAGCATATGTGCACAAACACACCGAGCTTTACACCAGCGCTCACAGTGAGACTGAAAAGATAAGAACTGCTCACGAGTTTCCATTATAAAACCAGTATAAAACCTTTCCTTTATTTCATGTTACGGCCAAAATTAACCACACCCATGATTAATTAAGAGATTTAGTACATGACTTTTTGCATTGCGTTTCCTGATGCTCAAGGTGTACTTTTCCCATCGTTACGATAGCAAAGACACACTGAAATAGGGCTATTTGCTATGGATTATCACAGGACTCCATTAGGAACCTCTACAACTCTAAACATGTTGAGAATTAAACTTTAAGATGAGTATGTAATCTTAAACTGGAGCGAACTCAAAGTTCTTCACAGTTAAACGTCTGGATTTGTTCCATTACTTATTTAATTAAAATTAAATATTTTAACTTTTATTTCTTGGCTGTGGATGAAGCAACACTGCTCTCTAAATCTGACCTTAAAAAGCCTGGAGTTAAAGATTCCTCAGAAGATCCAGCGTCTAATATATCCTGAAGACACGGGCGGAGAGCGAGACACCGCCCACATGTTCTCCGTCTGAAAGTTAAAAGAAGACATAATTATTCCCTCTGATACTGTCTGAGTTCTGACAGAGAGCGTATGAATTAAACGCTTCAATCTGAAGAAATGAGAAGATAAAGAATATTATATAAGAATATTATATATTATTAAGACCAGGTGGTACTTTTGGCAGTGTGGGCAGTGTGCCAAGTCCTGCTGGAAAATAAAATCTCCATAAAAGATTTTCCTTTATCTCCATAAAAGTTGACCGTGCTATCAATTTATCGATTCCCTTTAAAAGTTTTAACTTAATGAGTTAATAGAGTTAATCCAGCTGTGTGTAATTTAGTCTCATGGCCATGATCCACCCAAACTGACTGATCCAGCAAGAAGATCCGAGAGACCCATGGTCACTCTGGAGGAGCTGCAGAGATCCATCAGGATAATCTGTCTACAGGACAACTATAAGTCCTGCTCTCCACAAATCTGACCTTTATGGAAGAGTGGAATATTATAGAGTATTATATAACAGTATTGTGCATTGCAATATACTATGCATGTGTATAGTATAGTAGTTATGTATAGCAATATACTATATATGCTTATAGTCGTGTCTAACAGTAACAATGTATATTAGTTCCTTATATACATGAAGTGGTGTATAACAGTAGTAGTGTACTGTATATTTTTTAATGTATACAGTAGTGTATAATGGTAGCAGTGTACTGCTATACAGTATGTTATATAGTGAAAATACAGATATTATTAAATGATTATGAATGACTCTTGGCTCCCCGCGGGGCTAAAGCGCTTTAGCCTCTCGCTAACTCCAGCTCATTAATCAGCCAATAGGAGCGTGATCTGCTGAGATGTGGGAGTGGTTATGGACTGGGTGTTTGGGCGGGGGACGTGGGGACGTCTCTGATGGGGGAGACAGGTGTAGATAGGGAGTAATTGCGTCTCCGCGGGGAGTCGGCGGCGCGAGTGCAGCGTGAGGAATTAGAAAGCGCCGGTGGCTCTCGCGTCTTATTAGTCCGAGCTACTCTCTCACAGAGGAGCATAATAAACCAGTAATAATGACTGACTGAACTCAGCCAATCCTATTAATACAGAGACCAGCTAGTCTGGTACCACTTAAAAATAAAGCTTATTTTACGAAGTAGTTTATTAATGTTAATAATTAGGGTTTAAACCATTAATAATCAGTTATAACACACAAATAGGAAGGGCAACAGTGGCCTGTCATGCACCAAATAGTGAATACACATTCGTTTATGGGCTATTTTTTTTTTACTCTGAAACTAATAAAACATATATAAAACTATTGAAAACAGGTACTGGTCAATCTCAGGCAATTTTACTTAATTTCTTACATGTTTCTAATCTGAATATGGTTACAAAACTCACGTCACTCCTGTTACCGGCACTCACTAAGCATTCTTTCAAACTTCTTGAAATTCCTCTTTTCAGATTGACAGACCTTCATTTCTTCTTAAAGTATTTTATTCTTTATTTAGTTGAGTAGTTGTTGCTTCTCATAGTCTGGATTAGAACATTACTGAAATATTCACTATTCACTGTATACCTGTAACTCTACCTCTTCACTACTTTACTTTAACTGATGCTCTCAGTTGTAATAGCTAAAATTAATTAATAGCTGAAATGTGTTATTGTTGTAATTTTTTAAAAAACTTTTCCTGACGTTTTTAAGAGAATTAGTACCTCCCTTTTGTGTTGTGTTTCGAGACGCACAAGGTGTACTTTTCCTGTCGTTACGATAGCAGCTTATTTCAGTTCATTAGCACTTTCACCGCTATAATAGGAAGGTGAGAGGAACCCAATTATAAGGCACATTTGTAAAGTTAAAAAGTGCTGAATGTTAATTTACACAGATTTCTCTCCTGAAAACTGTTTATTTGGGTGAGTAAAGCTCTTCTGTTTATTTACAGTAAGCTTAGATTTCCAGATTTACACTAAGGCTGGGTGCAGCAGCATTAGCATTAGCGGCTAGTGCTAGTAAATACTGCCCGATAGCACTAAACTGAGGAACCCAGAGTGTTCTAGTAAGCCTGGTAAGATATTGGCCAGCAGTTCTTCAGGCTACAATTAGCATGTTTAGCACGATTAGTGCATATCCACTTGATATGCACTATTAGATATAATTGGAACTCGCTGCATCACAAACATACATACACATCATACATACCAATACAGTTCATTATAAAGTTTTAGTATTCCAGGCCAGGAAGGGAAAATTAGGAAGGGAAACATTTTAGACTTTTAAAATCTAAAAATACCCAGAAAACTCCACTAATTAGTGAATTCTGCTTGTTTAAAAAGCACCCACTGCTGACACAGGCAATTATAAACACTTATATAATCTCTACAGCCATGCATTTCCAATAAAATAGGGCTCTTTAGAGCGGTAAACTGGTTAAAGTAAATGTCCGATTGCGATCATGCATGTAAAAATTGGGTTTTCACAGGTTCCTAACGATTTAAGGCTGTTTTGTTGTGTATTTTCTTCCTCTTTCAGGTCTTATAACACAGTAATTATATCAGACAGACACATGCCCTGATCTCTTTTACTCCAGAAGACATACGGCTGCTCAAAAATATCATCATTTAAAATGTAAAAGGAAGCAGAATTGTTCTATTTTCCTGGAACTGATCATGATTTACTAAAAATTTTACCAAGCGCCTGTTTTTATTTATTTTTTTTACTTAAAAGTGTTCATACCTCTCGAACTTTTCCACATTTTGTCACTTTAAAACCACAAACTTAAATGTATTTAATTGAGATTTTAAGTGATAGACAAACACAGGGTAAGTATTGCATAAGTCGAACGAAAATTATCCATGTTTTCTTTTTGTTTGTTTTATCAATTAAAAAATCTGAGAAGTGTGACGTGCAAAAGTATTCAGTCATTCAGTCAATACTTAGTAGAGCAAACATTCGCTGCAGTTACAACAGTAAGTGTTTTGGGCATCTAGATGATCTAATGTTTTGGGCATCAGCTCTGCGCATCTAGATACTGAGATTTTTTGTTTATTCTTATTTATAAAACTTGTATACTTGGCTAGTCCCTAAGTTTTACCTTCATCTTTCTGGAGGTGTGTTATGATGCTGAAAATCTGCTATATTTGCAGAAACTTAGTTTAAATGTGAGGGTTGTACTCACTTTTGGTAGAGACCAATTTTATGTTGAGGTTTATGTTTCTAAAATTATTCCACAATTTTTAGATGCAGTTTTTTTTGGCGCAGAATGTTTTTTTTTTGCTATGAAAAGTCTCTGATCTCTCAAGTCCTAGTTCCAATTGGGTGATCTGATGGACGAGTCTGGGTTTGGTGGTTGCATTGTGCCAGAGGTTTAAAGTTTGGCTGAGGGGGGATCATTATGATTATGGCTTATAAAGAAGTGGAACATGATCAACATGCAACAAAACCTGTGCAGCAACAGACTCAGAGCTTCTAAATTATTTTTCTAAAATTGTTCCACAATTTTTAGATGCAGTTTTTTGGCACAGAACTTTTTTTTTGCTTCGAAAAGTTCCAGTTGGGTGATCTGATGGATGAGTCTGGGTTTGGTGGTTGCACTGTGCCTGAAGTGTAAAGTTTGGCTGAGGGGGGATCATTATGATTATGGTTCTAATGAAGGACTGGAGGATGATCAACATACAACAGAAACTGTGCAGCAACAGATTCAGCAGTTTTTTGGTGCAGAATATTTTTTTTTGCATTGAAAAGTCTCTGATCTCTCAAAACAAGTCTCAGTTCCAGTTCCTAAAGTTTAATTTTTCCAGCTGGAAAGCCGTCCACCTCTAAAAACACATCAAACAATATGTCAGACTCAAAGTCCATTAAACCAGAGAGCACAGCGGCCGAACCGAGCCACGGGCAAAGCTGTCCGATTGATAAACGAGCGCAAAGACCCGCCGTCCATAACCCACGCTGGATCCGGACGTCTACACCTCGAGGGTGGAGGGAAACCTCCACACCATCACCATCACACCTTCCTTCCTCCCCCTCGAGGGTAAACATGGCATGGGTGGACATTAGTTTAGCGGGAGTGGACAAGCCCTGTCACCCACTGAGGACATGCATGGAGAAAATGGAGTGATTAACTTCTCTCTGTCTGCGTCGCTTTAAAGCGTTGTGTTCTTTTAGATGCTAAAAGAAGAGCTCTGCTGTTTTAATGTGAAGTCTGGAACGAGTGGATCAGATTGCAGGAGGTCTTGTAGATAATAGTGTTGTAGAACTCGAGTCCGGTCTCGGCCGAGTCCTCTGTCTGAGGAGAGGCTCATCAGAAACTGAACCTTTTTTCTATCTTTACTGACCATCAACAAATCAACAATGTTACCAGGAAGAGAAGTAAAGCTAACGATAATCTAGCTAACCTTAGTGATGAGCTAGCTAAAATAATAATGTCACCTGGGAGAGAAATAGATAGATAGATACTTTATTGATCCCCGGGGGGAAATTCTTGAAAAAGTAAATAAAGCTAGCGATGAACATCAATAATTCATTTAAACAGACCAATCAGTCCTTTTTCTGTGTCTAAAATCTACAAACAGATTGGCTAACAGCGAAAAAGCTACCCCCACTTTTGTTCAGTATCCAATCAATACACTTTTCATTTTTAATAGTCCAACGTAAATGTGCTCTTTTTCACCGGCTCGCTAAAGTTATACTGTTTATTTATGTGAATCATCATGAATTTATATGCTAGCTAACCTTAGTGATGAGCTAGCTAAAATAATAATGTCACCTGGGAGAGAACTGAAGCTAGCAACGAGCTAGCTAACCATAGTGATGAGCTGTTTAAGGGCAAATTGTGATTATTTCTTTTATGTTTCATGATAAAAATGAATAGAATTTGATTCAGATGACTTCATGTAATGACTTCTGATTAAGTTTTTTTATTTTTTTTATCTTAATCTGGTCTTGGTCTTGGCTCGGACTCGGCTCTAGCGGTCTTGACTACACTAGTAGATAAAGTAACAGTTTCCACAGTTTTTGTTAAATGTTGATCATCCTCTAGTTCTTCATCCGTTCCTGTACTAGCTAACCTCCAGTGTACGGATGCAAACCGTCTCGCTACTCGTTTGTTTAGCTTTTATCATCGACTTTCACTAACAGAGGACGTTAATCATCTTCTCGTCCTCCATCAGTCGTGATGGTGGTCTGGATTGTATTGTTTAGAGTATTTTCTAGATGGTTCAGTCTTGGTTTGGAGCAGTTGCAACGTGTTATCATCACCTATTAAACTATAGAAGAAGAAAAAGTAACTGGTGTTGTGTTAGCTCCTTATAAACAACCCTTATATCATAATCATAATGATCCCAAACCCAAACCCATTGCACCGGTGGCATCCAATCACAATATCAGAAGAGGTCAACAGCACGATTAGCTGATGCTTTTATTAAATACTTTACCTGTGGACATGGAAGTGATTCAGTAATGGATGAGTAAATATTTTAGTCAATATAGTGTGCATATATCATGTCTCTGGAGAAGTATTTTATTGACAAATCAATTTATCAACAGGAGTAACCTCGCACTACATTTCTCCTCAACTGAGAACTGAAACGCAACGCAGAAATAAAAGATTAAAGCGTTAAAACGTGAGAGAAATGCAAGTTCTAATAAACACATCACTGAACAAAACAGTGTTCTGACATCTTAAAAGAAATCAAACACACTCCAGCTCCAGCCTTTCTTTATTTTCCCGGTGAAATGCAATATTTATGGCACTCTCAAAAACACAGGGCACATGCTGAACTTGTTCTGCCACAGAACATTTGGGTCGCTACGCTAATCCTGCGTTAACCCTTTCAGATAATGCCGCACAGAAAATCTTCCTGCGTTAAATTAAAAATGTGAGTGTTAATTTTAACACTGTGGGGGGTTGCATTTTAAAGCGCTGATTTAACACGGGCAAAAATTAGTGTAAGACATTACATCCATTAAACTTTTCCACATTTTGTCACCTTACAATCACAAACTTAAAAAAAAGTACTTTATTAAGATTTTAAGTGACAGAAAAACACAAAGTACCGGCCTCATCCCAATTCACTATCAGTTACCGGCCTCGTCCCAATTCACTATCAGTTACCGGCCTCGTCCCAATTCACTATCAGTTACCGGCCTCGTCCCAATTCACTATCAGTTACCGGCCTCGTCCCAATTCACTATCAGTTACCGGCCTCGTCCCAATTCACTATCAGTTACCGGCCTCGTCCCAATTCACTACCAGTTACCGGCCTCATCCCAATTCACTATCAGTTACCGGCCTCGTCCCAATTCACTATCAGTTACCGGCCTCGTCCCAATTCACTATCAGTTACCGGCCTCGTCCCAATTCACTATCAGTTACCGGCCTCGTCCCAATTCACTACCAGTTACCGGCCTCGTCCCAATTCACTATCAGTTACCGGCCTCGTCCCAATTCACTATCAGTTACCGGCCTCATCCCAATTCACTATCAGTTACCGGCCTCATCCCAATTCACTATCAGTTACCGGCCTCGTCCCAATTCACTATCAGTTACCGGCCTCGTCCCAATTCACTATCAGTTACCGGCCTCGTCCCAATTCAATCCAATACAATGGGGTTAGCATGTTTGCTGCCGGCCTCATTAAACATCACTACAGCCGTGTTAGCACACCAAATACTAGCCTACCCTCACTTTAGCGACCCTTGGTTACACAATCCTCATATTCCAACATAATTAAGCCCTGAAATCGTGTTAAAAAGTGTTCAGTGCCCCTAATGTACGGTTCTCTAACCACGATACTAAATCCAGACCCAGTCTGAATTATAGAAAATCCACTGGAACACCTTTAGCTTTCTGTCGTTCCTCTGATTCACAAATAACAGGAGACGACTGCTCCAGACTGCAAACGCCTGCTCCCCTTTACTGCTGAAATATTCATATCTGAAAGCCATAACACACACACACACTTACACACACACTTACACACACACTTACACACACACACTTACACAGTACATACACACTCATACATACACCCACACAAACCAGCAGCAGCTCTCAAACGAGTAAGAGATGTAGGCCACGCTTTTCTGATAGTTCCTCAGTATTTCATCAGGAGCTCATCACCTGGAGAGGCGAGACACTTCCTCTCCTGTTCCTCTGACTCGTTTTCCTGAGGCAGAACACCGTTCCTCACCGTTCCTCTGCTGAAGGAGGAAGAACAGAGTCAGAGGAAGAGGACGGAGGATAATTCAGGCTTCCTCTGTTCATTAAAATCCAGGCGTTAAGAGCAACAATAGCGTGAGAAGAGAAAGGAAAGTCTAATGACAGCAGAATAATGAACACTGCTCTCGCGTCGCGGAGCTACACGAGACCACACTCGCGCTTTTCTGACAGCACTGCTGTTGGAGAACCAAAGCTGTTCTGATGTAAGAGAACTCACGAGCGCGAGCTGGAAGAGGAGTAAGAGCAGTGCTGGTGTTATAAAACACTTTAGGAAAGCTGGTATACACTCAAAATACCTTTCACCCTGTTTTACAATATTCAGGACCAGCATCACGATGCTCATCGCTATCTTACACCCTGCCATCAGCCTATTTTCACTCCTGCTTCCTCCTGCCTGGTTTAAACAGCAGCAGAGCTTCTGAATATATCTACACTGATGGGCGTGGTGTTCTGGAAATAAGGTGTGTTCAGGTACATTTCTGGAGTTTTATCTTGTTTATCTTGGTAACAGAAAACACAGGAGCTCCACTGACTGAATACAACCTAGACAGACGCCAACAGTCAGACGTTCATCGCCATCTCGGTAACACAGGCGCCGTGCCGAGCCGAGCGTACACCCCCACTTATTACACACACATGAACACACAGCAGCACAAACCCAACTTTTACATCAACAATAAACAGAATAGTAAATAAAATAACATTGCTGTTCCCGTAAATGAGCTGCTGGAGCTCCTTCACAGCGTCAACCAGCAGCTCAGTTTCCTCTGCTGAGAAGAGTTTGTTGAACACGTCCAGGTAGCTGCACTACTAACCCTGGCTAGCACTGCTGGAGCAGCATTAGCATTAGCCACTAATGCTCCAGCTTTAGTGCTGGAGAAATTAGAAAACCTAAGCTTACTGTAAATAAACAGAGGTGCTTTCTTTACTCACCCAATAAAACAGTTTTTAGTAGAGAAGTCTGTGTAGATTAACATCCAGCTCTCGTTTAAAGCCATTTTTATTACAGTTTTGTTTACTTAGCCTATCATAGATAACCCAAACCCTCCCAGTCTGTTAGCGGAACAAGACATTACCCAAAAGTCAAGTTTTTATTGCAGTATATTGTTTTATTGTTATTGTTGCAATTCATTGCCCTGATCACTGATCTCTCGTGTAAAGCCGGTGTTGTGCTGAATTCTGCACCCCTGCCAGGAAAAGCACCACCTCTCTCTGCAGTGAATTTGTCTTCTTGATAAAATCAGATATAAGATCTTTGCTTTAGCTAATTTTATTTTGAAACATGAAAAACATTTGAAATTTCTGCTTTTTCTGTGGTATAATTTTTTTGAGGGAGGACAAATCCTATCTGTATTTCTAATATCCCCCCGGTTCCAACACCAATGCACTTCTTTCACATCTTTCTTTTTCCACAAGTTTCTACACTAATAAAGGATTTAATTTAGAATAATGTAGACAGGTCTTGTCTGGAGTCCTGAATCTGCACCTACCGAGCCGTTCACACTGCAGGAACATTTAACTGAAACCATCTAATCAACCCAACCAACGCCTGAACTGACAGGTGATGGAAAACCTGCAATTTCTCAGCACTCTGTTATTTCAGAGCCTGAGATCTGCTCTTATTTCTGCTCTGAGAGGAGAGGTAGTGGGGGGAGCATGAACACAAGAAACCTGCCTTTAAAAGGACAAAGAGCTGATGGAGGTAGAAAAGGAGGCTCCATGCTGGGGGAGATGGAGCTAATTTAAAGTTCTGTAGCTGTGGAGGTGGAGAACAGTGCCGGGAATGTGGAGCATGCAGGTTTAGACCTAAATAAAGATCTTATTCCATGATTTTTCCTTTAATTTAAAATGTCTAGTTGTGTCTCTAGTATGAATGAATGCTATGTGAGCTGGTTTTAGTGAAAAAAACAAAACAAAAAGTGCTCCAGTGATCCGGTATAACACTGCTTTAGTCTGGTGGAGGAGTGGCCAGGGGGGAGAAACTATAGGATTTCAGCTCCTGCTCATGAATATTTATACATGCAAACATCTGATTGGCTCTAAACAGCACAGCGACACCAGGAAGCAGTGAGACGAACAACATGAATTAGAAATGTTTTAAAATAAAGACATTTTTTCTCAGAACCTCAGTTTTAACTACAAAGACTTTTACTTTTACAGATGTTACAAAAATAACTGTGTTTTTTTGTATTCTTGTATCTGGTCTCCTGATAGAACAAAAAAACACATGATACAGTCTCAATATACTAGTGCATCTAAAAACAATGAGAATATCATTAAAACAATAACTTTACTAGTAATTCAGTTCAAAATGTGAAACTCATATTATATAGATGTTTTTTCTATTTAATTGGAAATCAGTATGCCTTGAGTATGTATTTTTGAGTATGTCTTGTTGAATGTATGTTTGCATTTAATACAAAAAGCAACTACAAAAATCAGTGTCTCAAAACAAATAGAATATTATATTACATGACTGACTGGTACTTTTTATACTCAATATGTTCAGTGTGTTAAGTCCTGCTGGAAAAAGAAATCCACATCTTCGCATCTTTAGACTTGATAGTAAAACACAGTGGATCAACACCAGCAGATGACAGACATGACTCTCCAAACCATCACTGATCATCAGTAAATTTTACATTTCATTTGAAAATAGAAAGTTTTTTGTAAAACCAATAAATCAAACTAAGTTTCTGAGCTGGAAAAAGAAATTAAACAGATATTTAAAGAGCATTAGGAGCTCTTCAGTGTTGGAGAGTTGAAGGAAAGCTGTGGCGCGACGCTGTAGAAAGAGAAAAACAGAGATTATTTTGGTTAAATTGCTTCACTATCTTCCTCCGCTTAATGTTTCAGTGACTTTATTCCGTCCCTCATTTCTAATTTCTAATTAATGTCCCGAATTAAAATCCATCAGCAAATTAACTTTAGTAATTACGATCACAAACAAGCCAAACACCCTGCCTGGACTTCAGCTCTGCAGCTAATGAAGAACGAGAGAAGAACGAGAGAGAGAGACAGTGAGAGAGAGTTCTGGTTCTTTCTGTAAGTGGGTTTTTTAGTTTCTCTGTTTCTGGATCAGATCCAGAGAGTCGAGGTTGATGGATTTTGAGGGTCTCTGTTAACAGTGTGAACACAACGTCCATTAAACCCATAAATCTGCTGCTGTTCTCCCGTAAAACCATCTCTACCTCTTTATGTTTCCAACCGTCGACAAGAAAAGGTACGATTTTATCATCTGCTGAAGCTTTGTTTGAGTTTAATGGTTTAGCTGGTCCATGAGCAATTGGACCAAGTTTGACCCAACGGATCCACAAAAAGACCCATAAAAACCTAAAATTGATCATTTCATTAGAGAACGCTGGGAAGTTTTTAACCTGCCGATTCTACAGGTTTTTCGTTTTTGTTTTTTGCGTCAGGGCCTTTAGATTCTCGCTCGCTATTCGTCTGGAGACGGTTTCCTAATTACTTAAAGTGTAAAAGTTGCCATGGAGACACACCTACAGTAGAGACTTTATTCCCGTTCCATCTGTAGGTTGAGAAACTGATCTCGAGAGCGGCGGTTTTGTTTTTAGACGGTCTGGCGATGAGCCCGGTTATTATTTAAGAGCGTCTCATTGACTCTTCTCGTCTTTAGCGGCGGTGGCGGCGGCGGTGGTGGGGGGGTGGTGATTCGGCGGCTCTGCTATTAAAGCTCTTTTCATCATAAAGCTGAATGTAAAGGTGCCCCGTGGCTGGCGGATTAATCTCAGGCTCAGGCGGATCTGCTGAGAGCGTGGGCGGCGGAAAGTTCGAAAGAGAGCAGCAAGTGGGCGAAGTTCACATTCCTGATTTATGCATGTAGTCTACAGCTCCTCTCGCGCCTCTTACACTCCCTGAAACACTGACCAGAAAAAGTTATAGACTTTCTCTTGTGCCAGATTCACACTGCACCACTGATTGTGCTGCAAGTTCTTCACTTGTTGAGACTTTCACTCTACATGAATTGAGTGGTCAGTCGTGATGCTGTTCACACTATATGACTGATCAGAGACACGGAGTCACAAATTACACAATTTCTTACTTTGGAAAATCGCCGACTCACCTCACAACTCTCCAAAAACACATTTATCACAAAAACAAATCTGAACTAAACTCACCAGAACTAGTGAAGCCAAACCAGAGAATCTCTATAGAGGAGAATACGCACTTAAAGTGAGAAACTGAGCAAAATCAGAGTTTATAAATATCTGATCAGTTTTATACTGAAATATATACTTATGTCCTCAAGACATAAATACATAAAATATTTCAGCACAGCAGACATCATTTTTTTATTACTTTCAACTCCAGTTATAAACGTTATAAATTAAAAACTCAGACCTCTACCTGTATCTTCAGGATCAGCTCGCCAGCCAATCAGCTCACAGTAGCAGTAATGCTAGTGCTTTATAGAGTAAAACCATCTGAAACCAACTACTATAAAAAATAAATAAACTTTTTAAATTAAAAAAAAAAAATCTTAATCAAGAAAAGATACTCAAAAGCTCAACATCATGCAAATATCCAAAAAAAATTAAGTAAGTTAATTATCATCTATCAGTCTGAAAAAGGTTATAAGGTAATTTCTTTAGTTTGAGAATCCAGAGAACCGCAGTTATTCACTATTATTATTCACTAATGGAGAAAAAACACTGTAAATGGAACACTGGTGAACCTTCCCAGGAGTGACCGGCAGACCGAACTTTAAAATTACTCCAAAAGGGCATGAAGAACTCATCCAGGAGATCCATAAAAAATAACCCAAAACAACATTTAAAGAACTGCAGGATCTCACTAAAGCCTCAGTTGAGCGTTAATTCAGCGTTTGGGCAAAAATGCACAAAAACCATCAGTTTCAATGTCCTCATCTCTGCAGTTCAAGTGTGTTACACTACGGGTTGTGTTAATTAAGCCACCGCAAAAAACTTCCCCAGCATATTCATCAATATTAAAGCCCCTAATAAACAGCTAAGAGGCTTAGTTGGGCAATTAACTGGTAATTGATAGCGCATTAAAACGGCTGGTGGAAATAAAGAGTAAGAGGTGGCCTCTACAAAGGCTTGGACCAAGTCTCGGACCACGAATTGCAGAGAAAACTGAACATTAAATATATATTTTTCTTTAAAATCGCCATGTGGTTTTATATTTAACTTATTATTAAGCATCCGGCTGAGGAGGAGAAACCCCACATGGGTTGACGGAGTCTGAAACAGCAGAGTAAGGCGATTTCAGAGCTTCAGAGCTTCAGAACTGCAGATAAATTAGCTCCCGAGGGGCTAAACTCGACATTCACACTAGTGCTGACACGAGTCTGTCACACAGAGCTGTAGAGCCGGGCGATACGGGGAAAACAAATCAATATAACACAACATTTTCCAAATTTAACACTCAGATATAAGAGAAGAGAGATACTCTTTAAGCTACGTTAAGATATTAGACATATAGTTACATCCCTATAGTTTAGTCTAGTCTTAGCAATGAGAGCTAAAGGCTAAAGCTGTTTCCATGTGGAGAGTAAACAGCTGCTCTGAAGTTCATGCTCAGGTCCAGGAGGTGAAAAGAGGACGGGTGGTTTGCTTTTGCTGTTTTTTGCAGCTATAGCTACACAGCTGCACACAGAGATACAGTGTGGGTACGAGAGAAGAGAAGCACATAGCGCTAATGCTTCTGCTAATGCGGAAAAGCACAAATGTCACATGTCCATGGATCAGCTACATATCTGAATTAGGACCATAAAAATGATGTACTTAAGGGAAATATATAAAACTATATAAAACGGGTGGGTGGATGGATGGGTGAATAAGTTGGATGGATGGATGGATGAATGAATGGATGGATAGATAGATGGGTGGGTGGTTGAATGGTGGAGTGGGTGGTTCGGTGGGTGAGTGAGTGGGGTGGTGTGGGGTGGGTGGATGGATGGATGGATGGATGGATGGGTGAGACAATTTTGGGCACAATTTGACCATTTTCACAGGGTTTCATGGGTGTACTCACGTTAATATCTGTGAGTTGAGTTATTTTGAGGGCACAATAAATTTGCACTGTTATATTGTAACTGTACACGGATTACTGTATCACTGTATTAAAGAGTCATATCTACAGTGTTTCTCATCCTTACACTCTAAACGCTGCATTATTAAGCTGTTGGACAGCACTGATTGTGGATTAATTGGATGGACAGAGGGACATGAGGACAGAAGGACAGAGGGATGTACAGATGCTGGTTTGATTACTTTTCCCTTTTAATCCTCTCACTCTTTACTCTACTACTATTTAACACCAACTCAAATCCTCAAACTCAGAGCCTCAGATTGATTTACAGCCACAGAAAAACCTGATAAAACTGTTATTTACATCATAACTGCTGATTTTTACCCATCAATCATCTCAGTATCTCAATCAAATATTTTTATGTGTTTTTGGACACAGTTAATGCCTCCATTTAACGTAAAAAAGGTTGCAATAAACCATTCAGAGTGATTTTGAGAGAGTAAAGCGACAAGAGATCAACACACACATTACTCCACAGCCGTGATCAATACAGATACTGTACATTAATCACACACTGATCAATATCCACCAGCGTTCAGCCCTCAAACACTTCCTTCATTTCTACACATCAACCTGATCGATCAGCTCCTTTAAACTGACTCACTGTTCTCATAAAAAACACATTTACATCAGAAAAATGATGATAAAAGAAGCTAAAATAAGCAAAAAAAAAGATTTTACAACATTTCTATCGGCCCTTTCAAACAATTTAGAGTCACTGTTCTCACAAAAACACATTCACAGCAACAAAATGATGATAAAAGAAGTTAAAAGAGGCTAAAATAAGCTAAAATAAAGATTTTAGAGCATTTATATCTGCCCTTTTACACAATTCAGGTACAACAATCAAACAATTTATGCAAACATCAAAGAACACAATCAGTCTCTCTGACGTTACTATTTATATACATTTTTGAGTAAAAGGAACTTTGGTGTTTTATTCTAATAAACACCAACAGCATTTCTACCAAATTTCACAGAAAAATATTTATCAGTTTCTATTTTATGCAAAAAACATTGTTATTTTATTATATAAACTACTAACATGAGTAAAATGAGCATTGCTTTTTTATTGAATAAACTACTGACAACATTTCTCCCAAATTCCAAACAAAGCTGTTGGAGGCTGTAAAAGACTTGAGATCTTCCAGCAAGACGATGACCCTAAACATACAGCCAGAGCTACAGTGGAGCTATAATGATTTAGATCAGAGAATATTCATGTGTTAGAATGATCCAGTTAAAGTCCTAAAGACCTAAATCTCATTGATCTTCTGTGGAGAGACATGAAAACTGCTGTTCACAGACCAACGCTCTCCATCCAACCTGACTGATCTTCAGCTGATTTATAAAGAAAAGTCTCTAGATGATCCTGATTAAGGGTTTAATTGTGAAATATATGAACTCTGACGTCTGATTTTCTCAGGATTTCTAACAGTGGTCTTCTGAGAAACGGTGGGCGGACTGAAAGCTCTCCATCCTCTCTCCCACGCTTATCTGGAGAAAATAACTCCTGCTTACCTCACCACCACCCAGCTCTCTCCAGTCTGAGCTTCTATACCTCCAACAAGATTAAGCAGAAACGTTATTTATTTATATTTATCTCTACTTTACTGTAGTCATTATTTTACATTTTCACACAATCACTTCTTGGGTCATTAACTATTTGAGTATGAATTCAAGTGGGTACATTTTTAAAAAATCTATTTAATTTGTCTCCGAATAGATTTTAATATATTTTAACATAAAATGCAAAGTTTTGATCAATTTGTCACTGGTGTTATCCCATCTTGAAGAGATGGATGATCACAAACCATCAAACCACCAAACTGAACTGCTTGAATTTTTACACCAGGAGTAAAGCAGCATAAAGTTATCCAAAAGCAGTGTGTAAGACTGGTGGAGGAGAACATGATGCCAAGATGCATGAAATTAAAACTGTGATTAAAAACCAGGGTTATTCCACCAAATATTGATTATTTCTGAACTCTTAAAACTTTATGAATATGAACTTGTTTTCTTTGCATTATTTGAGGTCTGAAAGCTCTGCATCTTTTTTGTTATTTCAGTCTTTTCTCATTTTCTGTAAATAAATGCTCTAAATGAGAATATTTTTATGTGGAATTGGGGAGAAATGTTGTCTGTAGTTTATAGAATAAAACAACAATGTTCATTTTACTCAAACATAAACCTATAAATAGATAAATCAGAGAAACTGATTTTTTCCAGAGACTCTTTATCTATCAGTTTGAAAATTGTTATAAAGTCATTTATAAGGCTTTGAAACTGCAGCGAACAGTGCACAGTGAGAGTTACTCCAAAAGGGCATGGGCAACTCATCCAGGAGGTCATCTAAAGAACTGCAGGTCTCACTTGATTGATTGTAGTTGTAGCCAACAAGAAACCAACTAAGTTTTTAGGTTTTGTGACAAATACTTTATCACACAGGGTCAGAATGGTTTGGATAGGTTTTATTTTTCTTTAATAATAATAATAATATTGCATAATTTCTGAGATCCTAAGTCACTTATTTGCGTGTAAACGCTGTGGTCTGATTGGTCGGGTGGTTGGCAGGCTGGGTAGGCAGGTTTATATTCAGGTCTTTTATTCTGTGAGTCACCAGCTCTTGTGCAATCTGAGCTCTGTGTCAAAAATACTAAAGCTGACAAATTATGTACTGTATCAACATGATCTGAAATATTTTACACTAATTGCTAATATTAGCACAGTTTCTACCCACAGTGGAAGCATCAGCCACAAAAATGTTTGTATGTATGAATATTCATAAGCAAGAGCTAAAATCCTACCGTTTCTCTGCCTCACTCCTCCACTGGATTAAATCAGTGTTATACTGAATCACCGGAGCACTTTTTTATTTACTAAAAACAGCTCAAATAGCATTCATTCATACTAGAGATTAACCAAAAAACATGGAATGAGCATTTTTTTAAAGCAGTTGAGAAATCCTTTATGATGTATTTCTCGAATCCCCCACAGCGAGAGGAGCTGTAAAAGCATTCGCGCTCACCCTTCGCCTCTCGCGGGCCTGGGGTCACGTGACCTCTGCTTGTTTGTTTGCACTTAGCGGAGGATCTGGGGGATTTGGTGAGATTAAATATTCCCCTTTTAAACAGAAGCAGAGCTGAGTTCAGTCTGCTGAATAGGCTTTATATAACGCGAAAGAAAGAAGCGAGAGCACGTTTTTAACTCCACTCCGCCGCTGCAATATAGATGAGCTCTAACTCCGTATAAAATAATCATAGAGTCCCAAAAAACTGAGCTGAACTGCAAAAAAAAGAGGAATAAACCTGATTTTAAACTGTTCTAAATTGTAGATTAATATTAAACCAATCCAGAGTAAATGCAGTTCAATTTTCATAAAACTTATAATATAGAAAATTGAGTATGAAACTTCATTATTTTACTTTTTCCATTTATATGGTAAAGAAGAAATTCTGTTTTTTAAAGTTTGTTTTCCAATCTTTAGTTTTGAAAAAGTGAAACAGAATTGACAAAAACTTCTTTAATTTATTTATTTTTTTTCATTTTGTAACAAAAATCTGATGGTATAATGCTTACTTTTGTTAAAAGATGTAAAAATCTGAAAATTAACACTTTTTTTTTCTTAAATTCTAATTGTGAGGAACAGGAACAACTAGAAAATCAGAAAAATGGATAAAACACATTTTTTATACTACACCAAAAATTAAGAATTAAATAATACAGAGGCTTTATGCTCAATTCTGTTTTCAAATTTAGCCTTAATTTGTCAGAAAATTGAATGGATAAACATTAAACTGAACCAAACTATAAATAAAAACATATGGATAAGTTAATCAGAGTTACTACCATCATATATTTACAGATTCTACCAATTCTCATGAACTTTACTGTAGTATAACACATTTAAAATGCTAGGATTTGGTCATAATCAGGGACAGACTGACCATAGGGAGTACCATTACAATTCCCGGTGAGACGTGCTGCATGTGGGCCACCTGATTCAAGTTATCTAATATTGATAATAAAGTTAATAACAATATTAATATGAATACGAACGAGTTACTTTAACAGGGGTTGGGAAGTATAAGCATTTTATAAATAGTAATATATTTTGCTATTTATAGGTTTATATTTGAGTAAAATGAACATTGTTGTTTTATTCTATAAACTACAGACAACATTTCTCCCAAATTACAAATAAAAATATTCTCATTTAGAGCATTTATTTACAGAAAATGAGAAATGACTGAAATAACAAAAAAGATGCAGAACTTTCAGACCTCAAATAATACAAAGAAAACAAGTTCATATTCATAAAGTTTTAAGAGTTCAGAAATAATCAATATTTGGTGGAATAACCCTGGTTTTTAATCACAGTTTTTTTTTTCATGCATCTTGGCATCATGTTCTCCTCCACCAGTCTTACACACTGCTTTTGGATAACTTTATGCTGCTTTACTCCTGGTGTAAAAATTCAAGCAGTTCAGTTTGGTGGTTTGATGGTTTGTGATCATCCATCTTCCTCTTGATTATATTCCAGAGGTTTTCAATTTGGTAAAATCAAAGAAACTCATCATTTTTAAGTTTTTTTTAGTTGAAAACACAACAAAATAATTTAGAAGTTCGATTAGCCTGGTTAATCCCTTTAATTTTAGCACTTCTAGACACAACAAGATGAATTCTACTACACCAAGCTCTTATAATCTTTCTTTCTTTCTTTCCTATTTTCTCTCCGTCTGTTTCTCAGACCTTCGCTTTTCACCTGGTTTCACTCAGAAGCTTTTAAAACCCCAGGCCGAGTCGCGGGTCATAAATATTCCGTGTCCATTTTCCCCACCGCCGCTCACTGGAGGAGAAACCAAATTCATACTGGAAGTGAAAGCACTACAGTTTGCCTTCCTTAAAGCCTGCAGTACCTTCTGGATGTGGTACTGCATGCTCCAAATAAAGCTAAAACAGAAGCTAAGTAAGGTTATCTAAGCTCCGCCCACAAATATGCTGCACTTCCTTTGAGTTCTAAGTAGAGAATTATCCGGATGGGATTAGTTTCTCATATTTCACACTTCTACTCTTTAGTGATAAAACTCCTGCATCCGGACTGCAGTTGTTAAAACAGGAGGATTTTTTCTCGATCACATGACATTATCACTGCAGTTTCCTCTGCTGAGAAGAGCTTGTTGAACACGTCCAGGTAGCTGCACCGTTACAATAGCAATCCACCAAAGACAGAGCTCACCTGATCTACTCTTAAAGAGAATGATGAGCAAGAGACGCTCTGATTGGTTTTATTTTAAGATAATAGTACATGCCTTTTGCTTTGCGTTTCGAGACGCGCAATGTGTGCTTTCTCGTCAGCGTGTCTTATAATCCAGTGCTCCTTATGTATAAAAATAGACCAGAAAATATACGTTTTTTTATTGTGTACCTTATAATCCGGTAATAATCCGGTCATAATATGGTAAAAGCAGCAACATTTCTGCTGTTAATGGTGTGTTTTTGGTTCCAGTATGAGGTTTGGTGTTTCTACAGGGCTGCTAACAGCAGTACATCACTCCTCCATCATTTGTAGAGTATCTCCGGATGATTTAGATGTTGGAAGTGACAGGAAACGCCGCGAGCGCTCCGGCGCTGACCCTCCGAGAGATCCGCCGATCTCTGTCTGTCAATCACAGAACATCCCGCCTGTCACTCAGAGTATCAGACTCTATCAGAGCAGGATTAATAGAAATGTGAATAATTTACAGGGCGTTTAGAAGCTCTGGGACGGAGCTGAGAGGATCATCCTCGTTAACCTTTATCTGAATATTTATTCCCCATATCATCCGAGTATTTAATGAAATAATTGAATAGCATAAATGAGCGCTCAATCTCTTTTCTTCTGTTACGTTGGTTTTAAATGTCCATAGCAACCGTGTAACCTTGGCAAAGCCTTAGCATCCAACGGCTATACCATGGCAACAGCTTAAGAACTGTTTAGCAATACTGCTTAGAAACCAACAACCCAATACAGCAACAAATAAACATATAGTAACACCTTAGCAACCACCTCAAAAGACCATAGAAACAAGTGGGTACGAGGGGTGGGCGATATGGCCCTAAAATAATATAACATAATATCTCATGGTATTTTTTTCGCGAGAACGATACTCTTGCCGATATGACAAAACACTGAGTTAAAAAAAAAACAATTGAAGAATATACTACTGCAACAAAATTAAAACTAAATTCTGTTATTGCATATTATATGATATGGCACATATCCAGAGAAATATTAAGAGTATATAAGTTGGTGGTAACAGAGCTGACAGTAACGGACTTGACAGGAAGAGAATTAAGAGTGTTAAAATTGATGGTAACAGAGCTGCCGGTAACAGAGCTGACGGTAACAGAGCTGACGGTAACAGAGCTGACGGTAACAGAGCTGACAGTAAGAGAATTGAAAGTATTAAAGTTGAGAGTAACAGAGCTGACGGGAACAGAGTTGGTGGTAATGTACTTCACAATGATAACAGAGTTGATGATAATGGACTTTTGGGGGGAAATATGATGTAACGGAGTTGAACAGAACTAAAAGGAACAGAACTAATAGGAACAGGGCTGAGGGTAGGAAAAAAAATTCCATTATTGTTAAAGTGTTTAATCCAGTAACAGTAATGAGAGCATGGTAACGGAGCTGACAGCACTTTCTATATAACACAAATAACAACCAGAGGAACAGGAAACTTCTCTACAATTAAAGGTGAGGCTGTTAAAGCTTATCCATCCATGGAAAATCAATTCCCTGCCCTTTAATTTGTTGTTGTAATGTTAGGGAGGAAATCCATTAATGACCTGGAGAAGATATATTACCTGTTCTACAGGACAAAGACCTGCTCATCACCTCCACCAGGTATCTGCAGTTACCCGGGGAACTGAGGGAACTGAGGAGCTTCATTAGTCTGATTACAGAGCGAGAGTCCGGACACTCTCCTCACTTTAACATCACTTTATTACACAGTTTACACAATAAAACACCGTCCTGCATTCCCAGAGCGGCCAATCAGAGCCCAGGAGCTAAATCACACACATCGACCGGCAGCACTGATAGGATGAAGGACGGGGGAGGAGAGGAACAAACTGCAGCAGATAACTGAATGTAAACACTCCCTTTGCTGCATTTCAACTGTCAATCTATCAATCTATCAATCTATCAATCTGTCTGTCTGTCTGTCTGTCTGTCTGTCTGTCTGTCTGTCTGTCTGTCTGTCTGTCTGTCTGTCTGTCTGTCTGTCTATCTGTCTATCTGTCTATCTGTCTTTTTGTCTGTCTATCTACCTATTTATCTATCTATAATGTAAACACTCCCTTTGCTGCTTTTAGATGCGACATTTCAGCTGCCTATCTATTTATCTTTTCATTTATCTATCTATCCATCAATTTATCTGTCTATCTATCTGTCTGTATACCTATTTATCTATTTACAACGTACACTCCCTTTGCTGCTTTTAGATGTGACACTTAAGCTGTCTATCTGTCTGTCTGTCAATCAGTCAGTGTCTGTCTGTCTGTCCATCTACCTGTCTATCCATCCATTTGTCTATCTGTGATGTAAACACTCCCTTTACAGTTATGCAAATCTGTGTGAAGCTGTGTAAATCTTTGTAAATATGTGTAAAGCTGTGTTAAGCTGTGAAAAGCTGTGCAAAGCTGTGCAAATCTGTGTAAAGCTGTGTGAAGCTGTGTAAGGCCGTGTAAGGCTGTGTAAAGCTGTGTAAAGCTGTGTAAAGCTGTGCAAATCTGTGCAAATC
Source organism: Astyanax mexicanus (assembly GCF_023375975.1). Taxonomy (NCBI): domain Eukaryota; kingdom Metazoa; phylum Chordata; class Actinopteri; order Characiformes; family Acestrorhamphidae; genus Astyanax; species Astyanax mexicanus. The sequence goes on from NC_064432.1 coordinate 26,994,427, forward strand.
TGTGTAAAGCTGTGTGAAGCTGTGTGAAGCTGTGTGAAGCCGTGTAAGGCTGTGTAAAGCTGTGCAAATCTGTGTAAAGCTGTGTGAAGCTGTGTGAAGCTGTGTACAGCTGTGTACAGCTGTGTACAGCTGTGTAAGGTTGTGTGAAGCTGTGTAAGGCTGTGTGAAGCTGTGTAAAGCTGTGTAAATCTGTGTGAAGCTGTGTAAATCTGTGTGAAGCTGTGTAAATCTGTGTAAATCTGTGTAAATCTGTGTAAATCTGTGTGAAGCTGTGTAAAGCTGTGTAAGGCTGTGTAAATCTGTGTAAATCTGTGTAAAGCTGTGTAAAGCTGTGTAAATCTGTGTGAAGCTGTGTAAATCTGTGTGAAGCTGTGTAAATCTGTGTAAATCTGTGTAAATCTGTGTGAAGCTGTGTAAAGCTGTGTAAGGCTGTGTAAATCTGTGTAAATCTGTGTGAAGCTGTGTAAAGCTGTGTAAATCTGTGTGAAGCTGTGTAAATCTGTGTGAAGCTGTGTAAATCTGTGTAAATCTGTGTAAATCTGTGTGAAGCTGTGTAAATCTGTGTAAATCTGTGTAAAGCTGTGTGAAGCTGTGTGAAGCTGTGTGAAGCCGTGTAAGGCTGTGTAAAGCTGTGCAAATCTGTGTAAAGCTGTGTGAAGCTGTGTGAAGCTGTGTACAGCTGTGTACAGCTGTGTACAGCTGTGTAAGGTTGTGTGAAGCTGTGTAAGGCTGTGTGAAGCTGTGTAAAGCTGTGTAAATCTGTGTGAAGCTGTGTAAATCTGTGTGAAGCTGTGTAAATCTGTGTAAATCTGTGTAAATCTGTGTAAATCTGTGTGAAGCTGTGTAAAGCTGTGTAAGGCTGTGTAAATCTGTGTAAATCTGTGTAAAGCTGTGTAAAGCTGTGTAAATCTGTGTGAAGCTGTGTAAATCTGTGTGAAGCTGTGTAAATCTGTGTAAATCTGTGTAAATCTGTGTGAAGCTGTGTAAAGCTGTGTAAGGCTGTGTAAATCTGTGTAAATCTGTGTGAAGCTGTGTAAAGCTGTGTAAATCTGTGTGAAGCTGTGTAAATCTGTGTGAAGCTGTGTAAATCTGTGTAAATCTGTGTAAATCTGTGTGAAGCTGTGTAAATCTGTGTAAATCTGTGTAAAGCTGTGTAAAGCTGTGTAAGGCTGTGTAAATCTGTGTAAGGCTGTGTGAAGCTGTGTAAAGCTGTATAAAGCTGTGTGAAGCTGTGTAAAGCTGTGTAAAGCTGTGTAAATCTTGTGTAAAGCTATGTAAGTGTAAAGCTGTGTAAAGCTATATAAATCTTGTGTAAAGCTGTGTAAATCTGTGTAAGGCTGTGTGAAGCTGTGTAAAGCTGTGTAAAGCTGTGTAAAGCTGTGTAAAGCTGTGTAAATCTTGTGTAAAGCTGTGTAAAGCTGTGTAAAGCTGTGTAAAGCTGTGTAAATCTTGTGTAAAGCTATGTAAAGCTGTGTAAGGCTGTGTGAAGCTGTGTAAAGCTGTATAAAGCTATATAAATCTTGTGTAAAGCTGTATAAAGCTATATAAATCTTGTGTAAAGCTGTATAAAGCTATAAATCTGTGTAAAGTTGAGGAAGAGGAGAATTCTCGGGAGATTCAGTTCATCTCTACACGACACAACCGATCCAGCAGCTCTATTCCAGCCCTCATTAGGACTCGTCGTATCGAACAGGAAGCAGTTTGTCCTCAGACGACTCAGACAGAGCAGAACCGGAGGACCGACCCGGCGAGGCGGAGTTACAGATGTAATTGGATGGTTTTATATCTGAGGGAAATCGTCTCTCCAGGGCTTTTCTCCTGTGTTTTTTGGGGTGGGGAGGATTTTCATGCTCTTTACTTCAACACAGCAATTTAATTCACCATCCAAAATCATTATCTGAGCCCTTAACCTCAACCAAACCCCCCAAACCCCCCCAAACCCCCCCCAGATTTACAGATCAGCTCAGAACCGCGAACTCCACCGACCAGAACAGCACCAATAATCTGCTCCCTCGATAAAGGTCAGAAACAGAGAGAATAAAGGCCTGTTTAAACTGAAAGATGATGAATAAACGAATGGAAAACTGATTTAAAAATACCTCATTACAAGAACACAGTTACAGAAACTAAACCTCAGATCAGCCTAAACATTACAACCACCTCCTGCTATAATATAACTATATACTGCATTCATTTATTTATCTATTCCTTGTGTACTGTAATGATGCTGCTGGAAACTGTCTGTCTGTCTATCTGTCTGTCTGTGTATCTATCTATCTATCTCTTGTCTGTATCCATTTCTGTCTGTATATCTATATATCAGTCAACCTATTGGTCTGTATATCTGTCTGTCTGTCAATGTATATATATATATATATCAGTTTATCTATCTATCTATTTATCTATCAATGTATCTGTCTGTCTTCTTGTTGATCTGATTGATCTTTTAAGAGCTTTTGAAGTTATTCATTGTTTGAACTGTTGCACCAGACTCTACACTAATATTCAAATATTGAATAAACTGGTATTAGTGTTATTGATTAGTGTGATTGATTAGTGTGATTGATTAGTGTGATAGATTAGTGTGATAGATTAGTGTGATTGATTAGTGTGATTGATTAGTGTGATTGATTAGTGTGATTGATTAGTGTGATTGATTAGTGTGATAGATTAGTGTGATAGATTAGTGTGATAGATTAGTGTGATAGATTAGTGTGATTGATTAGTGTGATTGATTAGTGTGATTGATTAGTGTGATTGATCAGTGTGATTGATTAGTGTGATTGATTAGTGTGATTGTGTGAATATAGAGTAAGCCAGGGGTCACTAATAGGCGGAGCGCGGTTCGGGTTTGGACCAAAATCATTAAACTACTGCTTACCTGCTTTATTGTGGCGCAGTAAAAACTCACTGACCAATCACGTGTGCTGATCACCAAATGCTGTCCTCAGCCAATCAGATCTGTGCAGATGCAGGAGGGCGGAGCCACACAGGAGAAGCAGGAAGTGAGAAGCTGTAGTAGGAGAATAAAGTGTGAAAGGCTAGTTTAGATGGTGCGCACCAGAAAAAGAGTTTAAAATACTACATTTACAAAACATACTAACAGTACTAATGTTTTTAAACAAAGCTCATATTCTGGCCAAGTTCAGCAAACATTTCTCCATATATTGTTCTGTTTAATTTATCATTCATGTAATTGTTATCATGACAGGCTGAATAATATGAGAATTTGTTTTTCAGTCTTTTAGTTGATGATGACATTAATTAAACACTAATATAACTACTATAGGCTTCTTCAGTAAAAAGTATATAATACTGAATCATAACACAAGTTAAAAATGATGACTGTCCAGATCTTAGCCTGAATTCTAATTAAATTCTAAATCCTAAATAAATTCAAAGAACTGGCTGTATTAATTTTTATTTTTAAGGTGGAATGGAATACTGTAACTGTTTATTCTACAGCTTTCAGCTTTATGCCACCTTAAATGACGCAGAAGTTTTGTTCAGGCACCTGTAACTGAAAAAGACCTGCCTGATCTTCAAAACATCCGGCAGGTATTGTTCTGTAGTGGTCAGTACTCACCGAAAGTCTTCAAAAGTCTCCAAAACATGTGAACCGGAACCAGAATTACGGGTTCTCTTTTCGATGGAGTCTCCAAACATCTAAAAAAAAGCTAAAAAAACAAAAAATCTCAAAGTCTTGCTGTCTTACAGTAATAAAGATATCTAACCAAATCTCCATGGCAACAACATGTCTTAACGTTGCCAAGATACCAACAAAAACAACAAAGTTATTGATATATATATATATATACGCATTTAGCAAAAAAAGTGGCAACACTTCACAAAGACCAACTGAAAACTAAAAGAAACCTAACAGGTCTGTGCACACAAGCACAAACAAGCAGCAGGTGATAGCAATCAGTACTCTGGAGGAGATGATTACCAGGAGAACAGCAGTTTCTGATTGGAGGGTTGTGAATTGGTGACCCAGACTGGGTCTGACAAAGTCTGTGACCACAATTTTTAAGTATTTTAAGTATTATAAACATCTATTATTTTCTCATTAAAATCAGTCCTACACACAGTACTGTCCAATTTTCTGTGGTGTTTGGATGCACAGTAATAATTACAACTAATAATTAATAATACAAATATATATATATATAAATTAAATTATTAATGATACATCATTATTAACTGGGATCACTACAAACTTAGGACAGTTAAATAAAAGTAAAATAGTTAACAATGATAAAAAAAAAGTTAAATCTTAACACTTGTCAATTGCAGGGCTGTGCAAAAATCAGAATTTCATAATTGTATTAAATTCTATGAATGAACTTTAATTTTTATTTTAATTATAATTTTAACTGAATCCTACCCTACAGGAAGTGCAATTTAATTTTAATTAAAATTACAGTTAAAGTGGAATTAAATTCACTGCATATCATAGAATTTCATTCTTACCACATATTAATGAAAATATGACACTTTTAACATACATTTTACATTTTAACATTTAAGCAAACATTCTCTTAATGTTGAATAACTAAAAATATCTTTATTTCAAAGTAATCAAATTCCGTAAATGCAATTATCATTTATTAAAGCACTTTACATGGTAACATTGTTGCATCTAATAGTCAACAGTTCCCTACTGTACTCTTGCTTTCTCTCTCAGACTCTGGCTGCTGATGCTAATAGAGAAGCAGCATAACTTACTGTACTCTCTCTCTCTCTCTCTCTGACTCTGGCTGCTGATGCTGATGCTGATGGAGAAACAGCATGACCTACTGTACTCTCTCTCTCTCTCTCTCTCTCTCTCTCTCTTGGACTCCGGCCGCTGATGCTGAAGCAGAATGACCTACATTTCCTGCATGTTTCAGATCTCCTCACGCTCTTCTTCTCCATGTTTGTCTCCTGTAGTTCAGTATTTGTGGAGTCTGAGCTCAGAGCTGGCGTCTCTTTGCAGGTTCTGAACGCTCGGTTAACCGTATCCGAGGCCCCGGTGGCTCGCCTGGCTCGGGTCGGCAGCACCGCGGAGAGGAGTGACGGATCTGTGGCAGATAAAAGCAGGAGGAACTCGGCTTTCTTCATTTATTTATTTATTACATTCAGAACCACGGCAACACCTCTCACTGAACACCAGCGTGAGACGAGTAGAGCTCCTCTACTCTAAACACTACTAAACAATAATATCTTCTGTCATAATGAGCTAAAAATAGAACATTTCCTGATTTAAATGTTAAAAACAGTGTTGCTAGTCTGTTTCTAGGGTATTTTTATGCTCTAAATGTGGGTTGCTATCTTATGTAGGGTAGGTAAGGTGTTACAATATGTTTATTTGGTGTTGCTGTGTTACAGATGTTTGTATCTAAGGTGTTGCTAAGCTGTGGCTAAGCTGTTGATGGGTGTTGCTGTGGTATAGATGTTAGATTCTACAGTGTATCTAGGATGATGATAGCTTCTGATAGGTGTTGCTGTGGTATTGTTTTTAGTTTTTGTGGTGTTGATAGGCTGTTGATAGGTATTGCTGTGGTATAGATGTTAGTTTTTTAAGGTGTTGCAAAGCTGTGGCTAAGCTGTTGATAGGTGTTGCTGTGGTATATCTTTTAGTTTCTAACGTGTTGCCAAGCTGGACATAGGTGTTGCTGTGGTATAGCTGTTAGTTTATAAGATGCTGCTAGGCTGTGGGTAAGCTGTTGATAGGTGGTGTTGTGGTATAGCGGCTATTTTTAAGGTGTTGCTAGACTGTTGCTAGGGGTTGCTGTGGTATTGATGTTAGTTTCTAATGTGTTACTAAGCTGTTGATAGGTGTTGCTGTGGTATAAATGTTCATTTCTAAGATGTTGCTGCTGTTGATAGGTGTTGCTGTGATGTTCTTTTCTAAGGTGTTGCCATGAAAAGCACCCTCTCTCGGCAGTGCGTATGCACTGTCTTCCTGATAAAAGCGCTTTAACTTTACTTAGAAATACGCTCCGAGAGGCGGTGATTTTCCTGGCGGGGGTGCTGAATTCGGCACAACACCAGAATGAAATCGAGGAGTAACGAGGCTATTTTTAAAATGTAAGGAGTAGAAAGTTCAGATAATTGTGTGAAAATTTTAAATAATTACATATCTACATTCATTCTGTTGTTTCTCTCCTTTCCTCTGAGGAAACCCATCGTTCTTTTCCTTCTTTTAAAGACGAGCAGCTCTTCCTGTTTCTGAGAAAGGGAAGAGTTTAATCACAGCATCTGCTCCTGTTATTAACTAAGGATATAAATATCATTAATCAGGAGAGGACGTTCTCCCCCCAACACTTTCCCTTCATTTACCTGCAGAAACGCAGCGATTCTCACGTCCCGGAGAATCAGACGCCCGACAACGTCCCACGTCTAATGACTCTCTGTAGACAGACCATTAAACTCTCACTCACACTCTCACAAACACTCGCGCATACACACTCACACACACACATGTAATTCCACTGATTAAAACGAGTTAATCTACTGCAGCAGACTGGATGTGGATGTGGGAGTGTTCATGCACTACTAATATACAGCTTTACAGAGTGCACTTTATATTACATTTATATTCAGCATCTTTTCACCTTTATTTAAGCATGCATTTATTACAGATTTCCTTTATAATAAAAGAAATCAGCACCTTTTTTGTATCTTTAATCTTTAAACAAAAGTAAAACAAAACCCAAAAGTAAAATGCAAGGTATCTATCCATCCATGCATCCATCGGTTAGTGAACGTACAAATGTGTGCTGCATAACGATTACTTTTTTATAAATAAATTAAACCAATTAAATAGGTTTTTATCAGCCTGAAAAAATAGAATCAAACTGTTTGCGATATAGGTTAAATAAGATATAAAGGTTTAAAGGTGTGTAAGATAGCAATGAGCATCATAACACACCTAATGTACGACATGATTGCAGATAGATTGGGACGAAACACCTCATCTCTTATTTTATTTTTTTTTTTACTTTTTAAAGTGCTGTATTTATTTGGTTTTTCAGGACTATAAAACTCTTTCTGGACTATTTCCGGCTCTTGGAGATCCATCCAGTCGACTGGCTCTGAGTTTATTACTGAGGTTTTTTCTTTAGATAACCCAAAATAACCCATTTTGGCTCCTCTTGTTTAGAAGTCCATTCAATCTCTTCTCAATCATTTCATCTCTCCCCTCGTCTCGTTCCGTCCCCCATCCTTTCTCTTTCTCTTTCCCATTATTTTGTCTTCATCAGGCCCTGCGAGTCTTCCCCCGCGCGATCGATACGCTCAGACCGTAGCTTAGCCACCATAAAAATGATGAACGGATTGAAAACAAAGCCCCGCGGCTCCGTTAATGCCCCCGCTGTTTACGGGCCCTCCCGCCCACGCCGGGGAAACGGCCTGAAGACTTGTTGCCTTTCCTTTTATTTATCCCTCTCTCATTCTTCAGAAAAAAGGCTTTAAACTCGCTCCCCTGCCGACCGTCAGCCGGTACGGGGAGATTCCTCGGTCTGGGCGTTTCAGGAATTAGTCTGAGAAATGATCCGAGACGTCTCGTCCTTCAGTCCGGAGGAGAGATCGACCTTTATGGTGTCAATTGATGTTTCCGGCTCGCGGTCGAGACGAAGCGAAGCGGCATCAGAAAGTGTGGAAATGAAAGAATGAAGTGAAGAGCTGAGCTGTGGGATAGAGTTCAAATAATGGAGTTTGGAATGGACCTTAAATAATCTAAAAAATAAATAAATAAATGGGGAAATGGGGTAAAAAAAAAAAAAAAAAAAAGATCTACTGAGGGATATCTACTGCAAGAACTGGGAAACCCCTCTAATGAGTTTAAACAGCAGCAGATCTTCTGAATATATCTACACTGATGGGCGTGGTGTTCTGGAAATGAGGTGTGTTCAGGTACATTTCTGGAGTTTTATCTTGTTTATCTTGGTAACAGAAAACACAGGAGCTCCACTGACTGAATACAACCTAGACAGACGCCAACAGTCAGACGTTCATCGCTATCTCGGTAACACAGGCGCTGTGCCGAGCCGAGCGTACGCCCCCACTTATTACACACACATGAACACACAGCAGCACAAACCCAACTTTTACATCAACAATAAACAGAATAGTAAATAAAATAACATTGCTGTTCCCGTAAATGAGCTGCTGGAGCTCCTTCACAGCGTCAACCAGCAGCTCAGTTTCCTCTGCTGAGAAGAGTTTGTTGAACACGTCCAGGTAGCTGCACCGTTACAATAGCAATCCACCAAAGACAGAGCTCACCTGATCTACTCTTAAAGAGAATGATGAGCAAGAGACACTCTGATTGTTTTATTATTTCACGTTACGCCCAAAACATTATTAACACACCAATGATCAATTAAGAGAATTAGTACATCCCACTGATCCAGGATCAGTGATGCTGGAGAAAATGAAAACGAAACTTTATGTGAAGCTCTGCTGCTTCAGCTGTTCAGGTGAATGTTAAAAAATAAAGAGATCACTTAAAAATGATGAGTTTCTTTGATTTTACCAAATTATAAACCTCTGGAATATAATCAAGAGGAAGATGGATGATCACAAACCATCAAACCACCAAACTGAACTGCTTGAATTTTTACACCAGGAGTAAAGCAGCATAAAGTTATCCAAAATAAAATTTCAGTCATTTCTCATTTTCTGTAAATAAATGCTCTAAATGAGAATATTTTTATTTGGAATTTGGGAGAAATGTTGTCTGTAGTTTATAGAATAAAACAACAATGTTCATTTTACTCAAACATAAACCTATAAATAGCAAAATCAGAGAAACTCATTCAGAAACGACTGAATTTCCAGATGAAAGATAAACGACAGTCATTATCCAGGTTTTTATCCAGCCGTCAAATTATATTCAAGCACAAAACAATCAGTATGCAAATGAGGCTGAGCTTCCATGAGAAACTCTACATCACATCCATAAAAACTCTCAGAAATACAGATCTGTGTTTACACAGCCGTATTTAATTCTGAGCATCGTCTCTATGCTGCTGTTCTACAGTTTTATAGCTGTAATTTATCCTGTATAAACAAACACTAAACACAACGACTCCAGACCAAGAAAGTCTGAAAATAAGTATAAGAAATAAGTATGGGAAAGTATTAGGAAAGAAAAAGTGTAGAAAACAAAAACAGAAAAAAGAAAGTACTAAAGAAGTATCAAAGTACAAACGAATTAAGAATAAAAAAAGAAAAAGTAAGAAAAAAAGTACAAAAGACAGAAACAGAAAAGAACAGCAAAAAAAGTAAAAAGTATCAAAGTGGGAAAGAAAGATGAAGAAACAAAAAAGAAAGATAGACGGAGAAAAGGACAAAAGAATGTAAAAGAATGGTGTGTAGTGCATAATGTACAGCAAATGGTGTATGGAGTATAGTGTATAGTGTATAGCGTACAGTGTATAGTGCATGGCGTATAGTGTATGGTGTATAGTTTGATGGTAAACAATGCAATTGTGAACAGTGCGATAGTGAACAGTGCGATAGTGAACAGTGCGATGGTGAACAGCGCGATGGTGAACAGATGTTTGATGGTGAAAAGTGCGATGGTGAACAGATGTTTGATGGTGAACAGTGCGATAGTGAACAGCGCGATGGTGAACAGTGAGATAGTGAACAGATGTTTGATGGTGAACAGTGCGATAGTGAACAGCGCGATAGTGAACAGCGCGATAGTGAACAGCGCCAGGGGCGTAGCAGCAAATTCTGGGCCCTGTACACCCTCTATGTTAATGGGCCCCTATCCATGCCAGTAAACAAAGGAAAGTGAGCGAAAAAAAAATCAGGATTTTCATGGGCCCCTCTCCCTACTCGGGCCCTGGGTAGTCAGGTCCACTTTTCCCCCCACTACCACGCCCATGAACAGCGCGATAGTGAACAGATGTTTGATGGTGAACAGTGCGATAGTGAACAGCGCGATAGTGAACAGCGCGATAGTGAACAGCGCGATAGTGAACAGCGCGATAGTGAACAGATGTTTGATGGTGAACAGTGCGATAGTGAACAGTGCGATAGTGAACAGTGCGATAGTGAACAGCGCGATAGTGAACAGCGCGATAGTGAACAGCGCGATAGTGAACAGATGTTTGGTGGTGAGGAGACCTGACTGCAGTAAAGTGTATTTCACTGCTGGTGTTTTAAACGGTCCCGGAGGATCTTCTCTAAACGACGACAGCGTGATCAGAATTCCCACAATCCTCTGGGAAATTACAGCCCGGCTCCAAAACATCCCAACCAATCCAGAGGAGCTCCCTGCAGGCTCCTCCCCCGGGACTTCCTCCTCCACAATCCAATTAGAGGCCGGGTTTCGGGCACGGCGGCGTAATCCCGGGCTTTAGGTTCTGTGTTCGGGAGCGGCGGAGTGAAACGGTGGATAGAGTAGTGGATAAACACGCCTCAGTACGACACTGCCTCTAACACCGTTTATACACGACGCTACAGATGAACCTACCATACGCCCAAATAACACGACGTACGAAAACTCCGTCAAACATTACGATAAATTAGTTTCAGCTGGTTTGGCTGCACTCTTTTTTCCCCAAAATAAGAAGTATCATGGTGTGAGCATCAACTGTGCACCTCTACCTCACTCTACCCACTATTCCTCTCTCTACCTCAATCTACCTCACTTTACCTCACTCTGTCTTGCTTTACAGCTTTATACCAAACCCTGCCTCACTTTACTTTGCTCTACGTCACTGTCCTACAATACCTCGCTCTACTTCGATCTTTACCTCACTCTGAGTCACTCTATGCTCTGCCTCACTTTAATATCATTCTACTTTACTAGTTCTTACTGTGCCTCACTCTACCTCCCTCTATCTTACTTTACCCCAGTCTGCCTCACTCTATTTTTCTCTACCTCACTCTACCTCCCTCTATCTTACTTTACCCCAGTCTGCCTCACTCTATTTTTCTCTACCTCACTCTGCCTCCCTCCATCATACTTTTCCCTTTGTCTGCCTCACTCTACCTCTTTTCATCTTCCTTTAACCCAGTCTGAATCACTCTACTGCTCTTTACCTCACTCTACCCTCCCTGAGTTCCTCTAATTCACTCTACCTTGCTCTATCTTTCTCTGCCTCACTCTACCTCAATCTGAGGCACTCTTACTAATTTTATCTCATTGTTTTATGTTTTATGTTATTCACAACATTAATCTTTACTAGCTCTTCCAATGAGTTTATCATGATATCATATTGCAAAATAAATATATCATTTTTTTTTTCAGATACGAAAGGTAAACAAAATATCTGAATATACGGTTTATCTGGTCTCTGTAGAGATGTGTTTCCAAAATATATATTCACATATTCAGTTAGTATGAATTTAGCATTAATGTGAACATTCAGTTCAGATTTAATGTCCTCATGTCTTTATAAATGTGTCGTCATTTGTAATGTTGCTGAATGCATTCAAACAGTTACTCAAAAAAAAACAAAAAACAAGATAAACCGATATTAAAATGATCAAAGCGCAAAAGAAAGAACCAAGAAGTACGGAAAGAAAAAGAAATAAAGAAAGAAAAAGCAGAAACGACTGTACAAAAAAAAAGTAAGCAAAAAAGGAAAGAATAAAAATAATGTATCTTGAATCTATAAAAGGATAATAAAAAGGATCAAATAAAAAAAAGGAAAATAGAAAAATATTTTAAAGTATGAAAAAATGAAAAAATCTATTTTTCTTTGATTTCAGAAGAAATAATGAACGAGCAGGCGTCCCAACACTTTTGTCCTATAGTTCTGAAGCACGTTTCTGCTCCAGGGGAAAAAAAAACAATAATCAGGAATTATAAATAAATACGTTTCAGTCCAGCTGTTTCTCTCCATATAATGATCATGTGACCTGCAGAGCAGAACGTGGCTGTCGGGGTACCCATGTGTGTTTATAAGGTCTATTTCACGCCGGCCGCAGCAGATGACATCTGGAGAAAACACATCAGAAAGAACAAGAAAAAAACATGAGAAAAGCGTCGCCTGTGGGCAAAACGTACTGTAGATCCTGAACTTCCATTATATACTGATAATCTAAAGACCTGTATACTTATTTTTCTCTTATACGTTCTCCCCTCGGGTCTAAATACGACGTTTCTGGGTCTTTATCCCATAAATCACTGTACATAACAGTTTCCTACCTTTCTTCAGGCTGTTTAAAATAAAAAATGTTCTTTTACTGTACCTTCCAGAATAAATATATATATATATTTATACAGTGCAGAAAATATTATTATTCTTTATCCCTGATTTGATCTGATGATTTTATATGTTTATATGTGATTTTACCCCCTTTAAAAATCTATAATATTTTAACAGAGACAGAATATTGATAAAAAAGGAAAAGAAAGCTTTTAAAAGCATTTATTTCACTAAATAAAGGTTATAATGTCATGTTATTAATGTCATCTTTATAAGATCGATTCTATAAATCATACCCATAATAGATTATAATGCATTTATAAGGCATTATATACATGATTATACAAATTTATAAAAATGTATGACCCTTCATAGCCATGTTTATTATGCGTTAGGAATAGTGATCATAATGTCAAAATTAATAACTGTGTTTATAACATGTTATACATCAAAACCAAGAAACTAAAATTAAAATTACCGGAGGAGCACGGAGTTCAGAGAAAAACAGTAGATAATTCAGCCTGTAATTTTCTCAGAGGACGTCTGAGAAAAACACCTACATGATCGTTCTGGACGGGAATAAAATAACAGAGGATATAAAAAAAAACATTAAATAGAAAAAAGAACATTACCCGAGAACCCCCTGAAAAACTAATCTTGTTGCCCTGGCTGTATGTTTCAGGTCATTGTCATGCTGGAAGACCCATCCACTACCTATTTTTTTTTTTTTTTTTTGTGTTCTGGCCTCTTCTAGCAAACTTCCGAACAAATCGTAATTCATTATGGTAAACTGTGTTACTAATGGCTTTATCGGTGACTTTCTGCTTTCTGTGCTCCCAGCTACCTTGAGATCATTAACAATCTATTCCATCCCTTTGCAGAAGGTGTGTAGGTGTCAGAATGGTATATGTTTATATTTCTCATCCAACCACAATCAGATTCACTCTATCTGGATGGAAAGATTTATCTGGATAGGGGTTTTATTAAAACATCGAGAATCCGAATAAAAACGAGCTGAAATGCAATATTTTTAAAATGTAAGAAGAAGAAAGTTCAGATAATTGTGTAAAAAAATGTTTTAATGAAACGAAACCAAGTATTTGTACTGTTGTCTCTGAAGTGGTTTAACCAGCAAATCTCCTCATGTTTGGGAGTATAAATAAAAAACAATGACATTTCAATTTCGCATTATCTCAGTCTGCCCTGCGTGTCAGCAGTTCGAGCAGTTTGTCAAAAAGAAAAAACTTTAAGACGTTTGAGACGTACGAAAAACAACGTATAATCACAACGGCAGCCGAGGTCACGCAAGTAGGGCAGCCGTGTGCCGTCCGGGGGGGGGGTTAGCATAACTCTAGCTGGCAGAAATTCTACCACTAAAAACGCTGATTTATCTTTATTTAATACGACGTGAATATTTCATGTTGCAAAGCAGGAGTAATTCTGTCTCGCACGAGGTGGTGAAAACACACATTTTCCTTTTTCCTCCAGACGTAGGGAGAAACGAGTGCAATCAAACGTTTCCTCTCTTCTGAAGCCGGTAGACGAGCGTTTCTCCGACGGCGTTACCCTGGAATAATTAATGGAGTTATGATTCTGATAAGCGGGTATTTGTTTGGCTGAAAGGTGATAAGCTCTGAGCGAATCCCGTTATGTGTAAACCTCATTAGAGCTGACTTCATTTTTATAAAAATAGCCTGGAGACCCGGAACGACTCTGTGCAGAAGAAAAAAGAAGAAGAAAAGGCATGAAATATGCATGACCAATCCAACTTCTACTACTAGGTTTTAAGTAAGTTCACTGGTGGGACTGACTTAGGAAACTTTCTGATTCCTGTATTGTTGCTGTTCTTTAATTTAAGATGCAATTATCAGCAACCATAATAATAAAATAAATAAAAAAATAAAATTAACTCAGACAATTTAGCATGAGTTCAGTCTTCCACATATAAAAGTGTAGTGCGCATCAATAAAAAAAAACACTTGAGGTTTGTGCTATTAAGAAGTTAAGTTCTTTGCCATGAGGTGGCACGTTGAATATCCAGTGACAAGTATAAGGAAAAGGAAAGGACGCCATTGTAACAGTTCCTTTGATGTGCTGCATCTTATTCTGTTATTCTGTAATTTGTTGAAGTTAAAACTTCCTAAACATTGCTATTGCTGAGAGTTCTTTGCCATGAGGTGGCATGAAGCAACCCTGGCCACTGTATTCTTATAGCCTAAGCTATAGGACATCTTCGACAAAAATAAAGTTAAATCAACTTTCCCTTTAGTTGTAATTGCTTGGTGTTCTAAGTTATGGTAACTTAATTGTTCATTACCACTCACTTAACTTTTTTAAGGCAACCGGTTTCCTCTATTTTTTTTAAAGTAAATTCAGGTTATCCGGGCTTGCAGTGTGCCTTTTCCGACCAAATTTTACTTTCATTAACTACTAGACACATTCTAAATATGCTTATGCTAATGCTAACGAGATTAGCTGTCCGTCAGGTTCCTCGTGATGTTGAAAATGAGCCTGAAGTTTCTGAATTTGACTCAGATCCTCAGATCTCCTGTACAGCAGATCCAAACAGGCTGTTTATTGGACGGATGACAGCGCTATCAAGGCATGCGAAAGCGTAAGCAGACAGCTTTATTAGCGGCTAGCGCTCCATTTACATATTCAGAGAGCTTCCTCTCTCCGCTGACGAGCAGCTGCTGCATCAACGTCTCAAAGTCTTTGTTCTTAATAAGCTGTCACCCTCATCACCATCACCAGCCGTAAACACCGAGACGGTTAGCATAGCAGCAAACAAACCACAAATCCCATTAAACCCAAATCTAAAGCTCCGTCCTCATTAAAGAAGATGCAGAACGGACAGGTACAGGTGGAGGAAACAGGACGAGGGTAACGTCACTTTCATTATCTCTCAGAGGTTCGAAAGGTGCACTCTGAATACGTAGAAACGTAAAAAGTTCAACATCTGCTGCTCATTATCCTAATTAGAATAGGAAAAGGACATGTTGACAGTTCCTCTGATAGGCTGTCTCTAAACCCGTAATCATGCAATTTGAAGGTAAAACATCCAAACAATTTCTATTTCTAGCATTTCTAACATTGCCTGTTTTAAGATATCCAAGATGTTTCACGACAAGTGTTAAACTTGGACTCAACTTCTTTGGTGAAGCTGGAAAACATCTTTATACAGAGCAACAATTGTGTTTCTCACATCGTCAGAGAGTTCTTTGCCATGAGGTGACATGGTCGTATCCAGTGGCCAGTATGAGACAATGGTAAGGATTTTATATGCTGTATATTACTCTGTAATTCTGTAAAACTTCATAAATATTCTGCAATATTGCCTGTATTAGAGAGTTCTTTGCCATGAGGTGCCATGAGGTAACATTGGACAAAGTGTTATAGCTCTGTTTTAGGGTGTTAAAAACCTTTGCATAGCCTAGGCCATTTTTGTGGAGAGCAACAACCTCAGAGAGTTCTTTGCCATGAGGTGACATATTCAATATCTAGTGGCCACTATAAGAAAATGGTAAGGACGCCACTGTAACAGTTCCTTTGATGTGCTTTATCTTATTCTGTAATTTGAAAATAAAACTTCCCAAACATATTTATTGCTGAGAGTTCTTCGCCATGAGGTGGCATGTTAATTATCCAGTGGTCAGTATGAGACGACTGGTCTCAAAGTCTTGTAAATTTGTTCTTTAGTTGGCAGAAGTGACAAATATGGCAGTAAAAACGTACTACTAATAGTTAAAATTAACTTTAGACTTACTAACATCACGGCAGAACCAGAAACTGGGCCACAGAGAAACAAAGGAATAAAGAAACAACACACACCTCCCTGTGATCAAAGCCTGAGACATGGTGTGTGTGCTGGTGTGTGCTGGTGTGTGTGTGTGCTGGTGTGTGTGTTGTGTAGAAGATATGATGTAAGGTTGCAGGAAATAAGCAGCTCAAAAACAAACACTAGTATATTAATCTGCATTTTGTATATTTATATTCAATAAAATTAATGTTGTAAATTTTAATAAACTAGAAATAAATGGCAAAACTTCACTTGGATGGTTCGTTGTTGATGCTTCACACATGTTGAATTAACATTAAAATAAAATGTTTAATAAATGCAACCAAATTAATAGTTGAATGAAACCCTACACCAACTCTATACCCAATTTTCTCACTTTAACCTTTAAGAGTGTAAAAATGCAAGTTTTAGGCTAAGATTAATGTTAGCACTTGGTTTTAGAGTTGTTTTAGGTTTTAGGTTAATGTTAGCATTCAGTTTTAGGATTGATTTAGGTTTTAGGTTTGAGTTTTAGGTTAATGTTAGTGTTTAGTTTTAGGATTGATTTAGGTTTTAGGGAATCGGAATTTGATATGCTTTAATTTAAGTTACTTGACTTTTACCTTGAAATGTTTAAATGCCTTATTTATAAATTTGAGATGGTGCACTTAACTGTTCTACATATTTTTTAAAATAAAAATTTTAATGGGCACTAAACCCTAAACCTATATATATATATATATATATATAATTATTTTTTCCTAACCATTAAAAAATACATTTAATACAGTAATTTCCACCTCTGCTTCGTCCTCTCAGATTAAACATTCAGTAAAAGTATGATTTTATCAAAAAAGCACAGCCAAATAAAGTATATTTTATGAAATTACACTAAAGAAGACATTAAGCAGGTAAAAATAACTTTTTCACAAGGGATGTCTGATCTTCAGTGCATCACTGATACACAAGTGTCTGACTGTGTATAAAAATATATATAAAATATAACCACACTGCCCACCTGTGGTTAAATCCGGCACTGCAACCGTCAGAAAGCTCCTGAAAAAACAACACATCAAATCACGCACACATCAGAGCCAAGGGCAATGAACTCAATTAATAACGTGATGCAAAAAATCCATTAAAATCGTGCATCAAAAAGCCATTTCTGAGTCACGAGACGTGAAGAGAAAAGCATTAATATTCAATGAAAGGGGGGAACTTTGGTAATCTAATGTCAAAAGCAAGAAAGATGAAATATTATTAGACATTGAGGATAATTTTGTTGCAATGCTTCTAAAATATTGAATATGAAGCGTGTACCTGCATCAGTAGACGTTAAAAGATTGTGTGTTCTTATACTAAAGAATTTCTGAACTCTTCTGAACTCTTAAATCTTTATGAATATGAACTTGTTTTCTTGTTTTGTTTAGTAAATAATTCAATGTTTTTTTTATCATAATTTGGATGAGTTTAGTATTAATCTACAATGAACATTTTTAAAATAATAAAAACACTGAATTTAAGGTGTGTACAAACTCTTGACTTGTACTGTATTTAAAATACTTCTTGTAAAGTTGGGAAACACTGCCATCTGCAGCCCAAAAACTGAGCTGCAAGAAAACACATTTCACGTGTATATATGAAGACTAATATACAAATATATATTTATATTATAAATATATATAAATATATAAATTATATTTTGGGGAAAAAATATGTTGCATTATAGGCTGATGCTGTAATACAACATTTTCATGTACAAAAAAAATATAAATTAATAGGTTCAGCACACAAAACAATAAAAGACACTTTTGCTGAAAAGTTCACTAGCACCCAGCCTTACCCAAATAAACAGTTTTCAGGAGATAAATCTGTGCAGATTAGACACGGTAGTGGTGAGATCTGCTGAATTAGAAGGAAAACATGGCAACACCCCTGTTCCTTACTAGTGTTGCATAATAGGCCTTATAATCCAATGCGCTTTATAGTGCAAAAAATACAGTATATGTATTAATGTGTGTACATCTAGGCATATAATACTGGACACTGGATTTAGACTTGACTTGATTTAGACTCTAAAAAAAAAAAAAAAAACATTGTACATCCTCCTTTTACGTTTCTGTTTCCTTCACCATCTCGAAATTAAAGTTACAATAAGTCAAACAACGATCATGAACAAGTTGGTAGGAATGGGAAACAAATCCATGATATTATATTGACTATTTTAATATATCCTGTTGTAATTTTATAGATGGAAAGACAATGAAAGCCTCTTGACTTAAAACAAAATATCATTGTAAGGCTGTTGGTAGTATCGACTAAAAGTGCTGTATTTGAGACTTTTCTACAAAAATTAGTACTCATTTTCATGTTTCACTAAAACCCAAGTCCATCTCACACTGGATTTCTCTTTTAAGTGAAAAAAAAAAAACGACAAAACAGGAAAAGAGAAAGCTTAAGAACAGCCTATCAAAAAAATAATAATAAACGGACGAAAAAAAACAAGAAGACACAAAGCGTAGTGTGTAAAAGGGTTTATGATTGAGTGGCGTTACATATCACAACATAGAGACGCGAAAAACTTGCTTTCAATGTGGCGTACGCTGCGAATATTACACTGTGAAAATGTGAAGATATGCTAAAAACAGTCATTATGTTTAAACAAGAGAAAAAGGATTTCAGAAAAATCGTATCACCTAATTTTTTTTTTTATCACTTTCATCATCAATGACCCAAAACACTTTCGTACAGAGCAACTCTTAAAATGCGTTTCATTTACCTCACAGGTCAAATATCAGAAAATTAAGTGGAGCTTTCAGATAACTCTGTTTTTATTTTAAATCATCCAAAAAGAAGTTGGACAGTAGTGTTTTTACAACTGATTTAATGAAAGACTAATAGATAAAACTGATAAACTCTATATTAATACTGATTTTACTGTTTTACTGTTGATGTGCAAATGGGGTGGTGAATCCTGCTTTTAGAAACAGCTTTCCAGCTGAGATTTCCTACTTAGATCTTAGAAATTTCGACATTTGATCACAAATGGAACACAGCATTTAAACTAATGATTTGCACAGCAGCCATATTGGACTTTTTAATTCTCTATTTTCCAACTTTCCAAGTAGAAAGTCCAACTTGTAGGAGCGTTCCAGGTCAAATCTTATACCTGGATGAAGGATTTACCACAGCATTTCACTACTGATGTGTGTGGCAGCCATATTGGATTTTTAATTTTTTTTACCTCAGAATTGGTAACCCTCTCTTTTCTAAGTTTCCAAATAGAAAATCCTACTTGTAGGAGCGTTCTGGTTCTGATTTCCCATTTGAAGCTAGGAATTTCCAACATTAAAGTTAAAATGGAACTCAGAATTTGAAATAATCATGTGCAGCCATTTTGGTAAATTGGAACGCATTAGACTTTTGATGTTGGGGCAGCCATATTGGATTTCAGAACTCTGAAATTTCGATCTGTAGGAGCTTTCCAGCTGAAATTTCCTACTTAGAACGTGGAAATTTTGACATTCGAGCTCAAATGGACCCCAACATCTAAACTATTGATATATGCAGCAGCCATATTGGATTTTTGAATTTTGAACTCTATATTAGATTGGCGAGCATCTTGTTTTAGGTGTTCCGAATACGAAATGCAATCTTTTAGGGCACTCCAGTTGACATTTCCTACTCGAAATTTCAAAATCTTGAGATTTGAGTTAAAACGGAAAGCATCTTTACGTAAAAGGATATGAACTTGGGTGTTCTCCACGCTGGTAAAGTTGAAGGAGACGCACCTGAATCAGGTGATCCACTGGTTCAGGTGTTTCTTTGATCTGCAGCATTAAAGGAACTATTAACAACAGTGATTTACAGGCAAACAAATACTGACCGAAGGTAACAGCAGACCACAGCGCCGATTATCAACTCTACAGTGGAAATACGTGACTTAAGGATTGAGTTTTAGATGGAGCACCACCAAAAAGCTCTGGTAGGAAGATCTGAGCTTGAATTTTAAGCATTTTAACCAATTACTACAGCTTTAAAACTCTCATTTTTATCTTTTGTCCATAGATACCTCTTTTCCACTGCAGAGATAAACAGTTTTAAGTGTTCACATCGTACCGTTTAATAGAAAGTGTAAGAAAATATTGATATATATCGAACCAGATTGCGATATTTTGCTTCGCAAAACTGTTTCAATTCTTAAAAATATGATTAATCTCTGAATTTAACAATCGTTAAATTCTGCAGTAGAAAAGGAGAAATTGTGTGGAATGTGATGCACTTGAAGATGTTACCGATGAAGATGCGATCTTCTTAAGATTGTCCTAATCTTAAAGGAGAACTCCGGTGTAAAATTTACTTTTAATGTAGTAAAACATGATAAAAAGTACTTTTACTTTGTTGAATAGCTCACCTCCGCGCTCCTGCAGCTTTCTGAGACCCAGCAATTTTGTGCTTTTTGCCCAGAACTTTTTATCTTTTTTTTGTTGCACCAAAAAAAAAAATCACTTTTTACATCGTTATCTAGACTCAAAGAAGCTCAACACCTCATTGGTAGAATTCGGAGAGCCGTGAGTTAAAAACAAGGCATTAAAAACTTAAAAATGACCAATAAAACGGTAACTAAAAACAATAAACTTAAACATCAGCACTAATCATTAATTCATTCAGTATTTATTTTGATTATTATCAGTGAGGGCTGCCAGAGTGCTGCTAAGGAGTTGCTAGTTGCTTGCTATGGGATACCAGGTGGTTACCAGGATGTTGCCAAGTGGTTGCTACCTGGCTGCCAAGGCACTGCTAGGTGGTTGCTGTGGTACGCAGGGGGGTTTGGTAGGATAATATAGGTTAATATGTGGTTGCTATGATGGTTGCAGGTGATCACAAAGGCTATCTGCTAGCTGGTCGCTGTGGTATTCCAGGTGATTATCATGGCGTTGCTAAATGTTAAAAGTGTTTAAAGTTTAAAAGTTTTTATCTGTTGCTAAAAAGGCATTGCCAGCTGGATGCTATTGCTTTTGTTTCCAAGGTGGTTGCTATGGGGTTACTAAGTGATGCCTAAGGTGTTGCGGAAAGTAACTTTAAAAACTTTAAAAGTTCACAAGAAGCTTATTAAAAAACACTGTTTACATCACATAATGCTACTAGCTTTTAGCTCCAAGCGCCGCCATCCCTGTATTGATCATGACAGACATAGACATATATACATAGACTCCACATAGACTGCCTCCTAGTGTAGCAGCTGTCTATGTCACTGAAAGCTAGCATTTTTAAAGTTATTAATGCCTTGTTTTAAATGTCACAGCTTTCCAGATTCTACCAATGAGGTGTGGAGCTACTTTTTGTCTGGAAAACAATGTAAAAAGTAATTTATTGAAGCAAAGAAGAGTAAAGAGTTTTGGGCAAAAAGCACAAAATTACAGGATCTCAGAAAGCTGCAGGAGAGCGGAGATGAGCTATTTTTAACAAAGGTAAGTACTTATCATCACATTTTACTACACTAAAATCAATTTTACACTGGAATTTTCCTTTAAAAAACAGTACAGCTTAATTACGCAGCCCAAATCTAATCTCACAGTGTGATAAAACAAAAATGTGATAATTAACAGTTAATGTTAAAGCACAGGATATGAGGATATGGTACTATAAAAGTCCTAGTTATAAAAAACCCACCCAAAGAGAATCGAAGCCAAAAAGACACAGAATTACGTATTCCAGATTTACGCCGTTATATTCAGTTCTGTTCTCGACGCAGACAAAGTGAGGAAAAACGTGTAAATCCGACGTAAAATTAGAAAAGTGCCTCAGATGAGCCGAAACGGTCAGTGGTCCAAAACCCATCCGCAGTGTTCAGTTCCGTTATTACTGTTATTAATAATAATGATGATAAAAAATCCTTCATGTTTTGGTCTCTTCGTCCAATCAGAGGTCCTCCAGGATTGGTCTAAAGATACTGAGTGTTTCACTTCCTCTGTGAAGGATATGGAGAAAAAAAGTCCTACAGCATCACATTTCATCCATCCGTCCATCCATCCATCCATCTGTCCATCCGTCTGTAGAACGGTCTAGGCCAGGCTCCTCTGCCGTGGTTTTATTCTTGGGTAAAGCTGTTAAGAAAAGAAACAGGAAAAATCTGTATTTAGTGAACGTATCTGAGTATAATAGATAATTTAATGATACCACTTTAAAATAAGACTACCTTTATAAAGGGTTTAGTTTATTAATGGTCACTAATTAGGGTGTAAATGCCTTAAAAATCATTAATAATCAATTATAACACATACGCATACACGTAGAAAGGGCAACAATGACCTGTTGTTTGCCAAACAGTGAACTATATTACACAGCCATCTATACTGTTGCCCTTTCTAATTATGTGTTATAACTGATTATTAATGAGTTTAAAAGCATTTACAACCTAATTAGTAACCATTAATAAACTAATTGTAAACCATTTATAAACCCTAAAAGTCTTATTTTAAAGTGGTACCAATTTAATAAGGATTATTTATAAGGAAACTGTGTGGTAATATACATAAATATGTGCAGAATAAATCAGAAGTATATATATATATATATATATTAGGGGTGTCACGATCTCGATATTTTATCGAAATCGAATCGAAATGAGGTCATGGTCTCGAGTATCGAAGTCAAAAAGAGGATCGACGATCCCTCCCGCGCGCGCTACGCAAATAGCGCAGCGCGCTACGCAAATGGCGCGGCACCAACACAGCGCATCCTATTCATTTAAATAGAGAGCCGCTGCATGAGCGCAGCCCCGCCCTCTAACGGAGGGGTGGGTGCGCGCAGGTGAGAGCGTGTGAACTCGCTGAAATGCGTGTGTCAGTGTGACTTGAGAACACTGACTATAGATCACAGTGAGGTGGATTAAAAATCTTAAACTTATAATTGACTACACCTGTTGCTTTCCATTGAATTAAAAAAACATCTTTCTCTCAGATAAAGTAAACACAAGTGTGTTTCTGACTAAAATAAAAGCTTTTCAGGAGAGATATAAGTTATGTGTAAATATTTATAAGACAATACCTGACAAAATCTGTTTTAATGACGTTAATAAACATCACTGTGACAGCGCTAGTCACAGTTTCACCACATCACTTATCTAACCAGCCTGTACTGATTTCTGCCCCCCAATAATGCTTTCAATAACCTCTAATAGCCTTTAATAGTCTTCAGTAGCCTTTAAAAGACTTACCTGGCGGCCGTGGTGTGTCCACTAAACTCCGTAGTTATAAACATCCTGAGGTTAGCAGCGCGCAAACTGACCTGTTTATAATGTAATCCGAGCAGTGACTCCGTGTCGGCTGTTCTAACCTGCTGCTGTTAGCTGCTTGGGCTGAAAGATGAACTGTAGTGAGCTGTATTATCCGGTTAGTGGGGTTAAAACCTTTATTTGTTTACAGAAACAGTAAAAACGGACTGGCTGAGCTCTGTAGCCCGTGGCTGGGCTGTACTGAAGTAGTGACTGAGTGAAGAGAGCGGGGCTTGTGCTGCTGCAGCTCCGACTAGTGGTTTGATGAAGAACTGCAGTTTCACCAGCCATCCACACACAGCTCTGATAAACTGCTTGTTTTAATAGTGCACACTGTTGCTACCAAAAAAAGTCACTAGATGGCATTACCATATATATCTTAATAAATAATAATAATAATATTTATAATATTTATAATAATAATAATAATAATAAATATATTATTTAAATTTTATGAGGCATAAAATAACAAGAAAAAAAAACAAGAAAATCGAGAATCGAATCGAATCGTGACCCTCAAATCGAAAATGAAATCGAATCGAGGATTTAGAGAATCGTGACACCCCTAATATATATATATATATAGAGAGAGAGAGAGAGAGAGAGAGACGGACGATATATCTGAAATCTAAAATCTTAAATCTAAAGGTAACAATAAATTTGAATGAAAAAACAGCAAATATATACATATATAAAAATATACATATACAAATATAAATATATACAGTTCAGTATAAACTCCACAGTTCGGTACAAATTGAAAACCTCTGGAATATAATCAAGAGGAAGATGGATGATCACAAACCATCAAACCACCAAACTGAACTGCTTGAATTTTTACACCAGGAGTAAAGCAGCATAAAGTTATCCAAAAGCAGTGTGTAAGACTGGTGGAGGAGAACATGATGCCAAGATACATGAAATTAAATCTGTGATTAGTTAAACTCACCCCGAGCAGGTTCCTGGGGATATACCCCTCCCTGTCGCTCATCCTCGCCCACCACCACTCCACCTCATCTTCATCCTCCCTCCTCACCACCGTCATACAGTCCCCCTCTCTGAACTGCAGCTCGTCCCCCTCCTCCCTCTCATAATCCCACAGAGCGTAAACCACGCCCCTGTTCATGATGCCCATCTTCTCCTGCACGCCTGCACAAAACACACAAACAACACCGTCAAAAATATATTTATCACATATATAAATATATATCAGACGTGTTAGACGTACAAGATAAATCTAAACAAGTTAAATCTAATACTAACATTAAATTTTTAAGACAATTTACAGTAAATTTTACAAGGAAAAGAATATTATATATAAACTGCAAATAAAAATATATACAACATCTGCCAAAGGGGTGTAACGGTACATACAATTCAGGGTTTGATTCACAACTCAGTATAAAACCCAGAGTTCAGTAAAATTTTGGTATGGTAGGTGTAGAGAATAAAAGGCGGGTCACCCAATAGCAGTGTGTAAGACTGGTGGAGGAAAGCATGATGCCAAAATGCATGAAAGCTGTAATTAAAAATCAGGGTAATTCTACAAAATATTGATTTATGAATTTGAAAAAATGAAAATTAATTCCGCATACGGTTTAGAGAGCCATGTCTGTCATCTGCTGGTGTTGATCCACTGTGTTTTATTATCAAGTCTAAAGTCAGTGCAGTTTTGTTTTCCCACAAAATCTTACAGCACTTCATATCTTACAGCTTCCCTCTGCTGATAACAACTTTTATAGAGATGCAGATTTCATTTTCCAGCAGGACTTGGCACACTGCCCACACTGCTTACCAAAAGTACCAATTGGTCTTGTAATACAATAATCTAATTTTCTGAAATACAGATTTTTGGGTTTACACTGGCTTAAAATAGATCACTCTGTGTGTAATACATCTATGTAATATATAAGATAATATATTGAACTAATGGATGAGTACAGTGGGTATACGCACCGTAGAGGAACTGTGAGCACTGGGTGTATCCCTCCTCCATCTCCTCACACTTATCTGCAGCCGTCTGCATGTCGCTGTAGGTGGTGGCGAACACGGCGGCTCCAGACTCCACCAGAAACTTACACACCTGTACGTTATTACAGGAGGCGGCGCAGTGCAGCGGGGTCCTATCATCATAAATAATACATTTAAATCATAAAGAACACATTTAATAACATATATAACGTACACACTGGTCTATTTAACACAATCCTTTCTGAGAAACCGTTCTCCTGAACTCAATACCACATTTTAATGTTCCTAATCTAAAAGAACCCATTGTGATATATTTATCACAAATCCGTTAAAAGCTGTATGAAGTTCTTACAGCACTTTCTCAGATATTTTAACTCATTTTAAGTCTCTAATTGACATATACTGATCCTCCTGGGGGCATCACTACAGGACAGTGAGTGTAAATCAGTGTTTGTTTCTCTGCACTAGGGCTGCAACTAATTCATTCATGAACAATTATGTTGGTAGTCAATTAATCTGACGATTATTTATTCAAATTAGTCAATAAAACGATTATTTTGGTAGTCAAGTTGACTTATCTGATAGTTATTTATTCTGATTAGTACATTGTTCAATCGACTTATCGGAATAAATAATCGTCATATTAGTTATATAATATTTTTTCAATTATTTCGGTAGTTGACTACACTGACGATTATTTACTCCAATTAGTTGATAAAACAACTATTTTGGTAGTCAAGTTGACTAATCTGATAATTATTCTAATTAGTCGATTGAACAATTATTTTGGTAGTCGACTAATCTGAAGATGATTTATTCCGATTAGTCGATGAAACAACTATTTTGGTAGTCGAGTTGACTAATCTGACAATTATTTAATCTGATTAGTTGATTAAACAATTATTTTGATAGTTGACTAACCTGATAATTATTTAATTTCATTAGTCGATTGAACAATTATTTTGGAAGTCGACTAATCTGACAATTATTCGTTTCGATTAGTTTATTAGGCAAATGAAGGCCATTGTGTTTCTGACTGCAGTGCTTTGTGTAGTGTTACTAATTAATGATTAATCGACAATAAACATTGGAGATTATCCTGTCTAATCTTTTTAGCACTAATCTATAATTTTATAAACTGTACTAAATATGAATGTGCAGGTGACAAAAAACATTAATATGATTAATTTAATAACTGAACTCACCAGCCGTCACTATCGGCTGCGTTCACATTGACTCCAAACTGCACCAGGAATTTAACGATCTCTGTGTGACCGGCACAGACAGCGTTGTGTAGAGCTGTGATTCCCTCATCGTTGGGTTGACTTGGGTCTTCAACCTGTGGAAAATGTGATGTATTTTATTTAAAATCAACAGAAATATTAAATCCTAACAATGAAAAACCTTTTGGAGGCTCAATTCAGCCAAGTTTTATAACTTAAACAAATCAGCAGACACCAAATACACCACAAAAAAAATCAGATAAACATTAACAATATAACTTTAAACCTTTACTGTTTACGCTTGTGTTGCACTTATCAGTGTTTACTAAATGCAATTTCCCCACTTACCATGTACTGCACAATCTGTTTACTGTCACTATTATATATAACAATTTAAGAAATGTGAGTCATCAAAGCATTTCACCTTTAGTTGTACTATGTATTAATGCGCAGGTGATAAACTTTAATATGATAAATTTAATAAAAAGTGCACTATACACTAAAAAAAACAAACATATTGTTTTTGAACCTGCAGATTGTGGCTTTTTTATTTGTATTAGTTTTAAATTTAAGATTTTAAAGTTGTATAAAGTTATAAATGTGCATCTCTACTTCCCAAGAGTTACTACAGTAAAATTACAGAAAATAATAAAGTAATCCCACCTCATAGATGATCCTCTGCACCAGATCATACTCCCCCTCCAGAGACGAGTCCAGAAGAAGAGCCAGGGGGTTAAACTTCACCCTCATGCTGTGATCGATTCTCTCAGATCCAACCTTCCTCAGGTTCGTCCTCTTACCCTGAGAAAAGCAGGGCCTTCATTAAAATCTGAGATACACCAGAACTTATAAAAAAAAGTTTAGAAGCAGCAGATTCTTCAGAAACATCTGTATATTTTATTGTTTTTTTATGGAAATCCACAAGAACCTGAAGCTCTCCTGCATCTGGAGGAAAGATCTGCATGAACTACATGATCTGCATTGGAGGAAAATGACGCTTGAATGAAAGTAGCGGAAGGCTCTAAAGGTAGCTTGCTGGATTAGCATTGGTGCCAATAAATTAGCGCCTATAAACGTCGCAAGCGACCACAAATGGACATATAAGAGACAAATGTAGCAGTCTAGGAGGTCAGAATTCGTAGATGTCGGCTTTGGTTTGGTTGGTCTGAAGTCGATTAGGTTAATTAATACTGTTCTTACAAAGGAAAGAGCCTCACGTGAAGTGAAATAATAAGAAACCCCACAGGTACTTACAGGTGGTAGAGGAACCTGTCCTGTGACCTCAGGCGGCTTCATGTTGAAGGTATCTTCTCCCAGAGCCTCCTGCTCTGCACCGCTGGGGTAGGGTGGAGGAGGGTACGGAGGGAACTCCTCCATGTAGCTCTCAGATGGCGGCAGAATCCCGAGCGACGGTTCCTCGGGTGCAGGGGGAGGGGGTGGCGGTAGGAGGGACTCGTCGGGGCGGGGGGCCGGATGCGGAGGCGGTGGAGGGGGGATGAAGTCTTCGCCGTCGATCTTCAGCACGGTCGTAGGTGCTGACGGGGGGTCGACGCGTGGTTGTTCGGGTACCTCAGGTGGAGGCGTTTCCGGGAGGAGGGATTTGGATTGGGGTTCGGACGCCGGTGCGCTCTCCTCCTCCGCAGGACTCGGGGAGTTCACGGTGGTCTCCATCGCCGCCAGCGTGGTCTTCTGGTAGAGGAGCTTCTGGATGTTGGGGCCAGCAGGTCCCTCAGGTTCGGTAATGGAGCTGCGCTTCTTTAAAGGTCTGGGAGCGTTGTAGAGCTTCTTCCGCAGAGCTTCCAGGTCTACGTCGCTCTGGTTGCGGTAGGGGTTGGAAATGAAGGGGAGGAGCTTGGTGGGGCTCAGTGGTCTTGGGATTCGCTCCGTCTCCTGGTTCTCTGGAGCCGGGCTGCCGCTCGTGGCGTGGTCGGGTTCGGTCTCCGAGCCGACTGCCCGATCCAGGTAGGGGTTCTCTATGTGCTGGGATGGGGATTGTTGACCTGCTGGGATCACTGGTTTGCCGTAAACTGCACGGACAGATACAACTATTAATGAATTGAACAATTAGAACAAACAAAAAGTGTAATTTTCCTAAACCCATACATCACCCAATGCCGTGAACGAACTACTCTTCTCCTCCCAGTTTGTAGCATATTTTAAATTTAAAATCAGGAATTTTATTTATTCTTTTAGACTCACCGCTGATGAAGTTGTTGCGGGGCTGGGAGCGGTTGTGCGCCCCCTGCACCATCTGCGGGTAGGGCTTGCCGGGCGTGGGCTGTTTGGTGTACATGGAGTAGATGGAGCTGCCCGCCAGCGTCTGGGGCTTCTGGAAGGAATGACCGGCGGCAGCGTCCTTAGCCCCGGGGGGCTCGGGGGTGAAAGGTCGCACCGTGGCGGCGGGCGGCGCCTCCTGTTTGGAGGGCAGGGGGAGGGTGTTGCTCTGGACGGGGGGCAGGGGTACGCGGGCGTGGGGGGCACCAGGCTGCTGCTGATTGGCCGGTTTGCTCTTGCCGGGGAAGGTTCCGGTGTTGAGGCCGGTCTTGCTGTAGCCGATTTGAGCACCTGAGGGCAGGTTTACCTGTCTGGGTTTGCTCGGAACTGGAGGAGGAATCTTCACTGTGTTTTTAACCGCAGTCTGGAATAAAGCAGAATGTGAGGAACTTTTATTAAATTAAATTTCCCAAGGGGCAACATGACAAATTGGAACATTTTAGAGAGAACTGCCCAATACATATGTAGGGCTGCAACTAATGATTCATTTGGTAGTCGACTAATCTGATGATCATTTTTTTGATTAGTCAGTGATTATTTCTGCATGTCCTCCACCTCTAAATACAACAGAAAAACAGCTAAACATGAGATTTAAAGGCATTTTATTGTTCACATGTAGTTTAAACATGAAGAGTACTGATATTTTGTGAATAATTATATAATCTGTTGTGTTTGGGCTCTTCTGTCCCCATCACTTTGTGTAATGTGGTACTGTTACAAATTAACGATTAGTCAACAATGAAATTTGTAGTTGACAAATTTAAATAATCGACATTATCGATTATATTGACTAATCGTTGGGAGCCCTACATATATAATGTAGGCCAGGGGTCCCCAGCGTTTTAGAAACTGGGAGCTACTTCTTGGGTACCAATTAATGCCAAGGGCTACTAGGTTGATACACACTTGTAAAATTACAAAATTGTTTAATTTAATTTTAATTATATATTATTATTAATAATTAATGATATTCATCTATGTGAAGCCACAGATAAATATCAATGTGCAACACTATTTTAAGTATTATAAAAACTAAGTTTGCTCTAAAAGGTGATCTGCTACCTGGGCGTCCCTCACGAGGTCCTCGCTGCTCTGGTTCTTGCGTAGGGACGCCGCCGGCTGCTCGGTGGGCTCGAACATGGAGACGGGACGCGTCCTCCGGTCCTGCTGACCACGTTTCAGGACTTCTGCGTCATCTGGAGCCGCGGGGGAAGAGGAGACAGGAGGACAGGGATTAGTATTCAGGACACAGTGAGACGCTGCAGCGCGGGGGAAAGGTTACAGCGGCGGTGGTTTACTGGGTGTAATCAAATCCAGGCTGGGTGCAGTGTGTTTAGGGTCACCTTGCTCTGCCAGGGCCTGGCTGGGCATCCGAGGGAGGGTGGAGGAGGAGGTGGAGGAGACGTGGAGGGTGCTGGAATCTGCAGGAACTGAGCTCCTGTCCGACACCTTCCCTGGATGGAGCCCTGGAGGAGGAAGAAGCAGAAGGAGGTTTGATTAATTAGGATTAGATTAGAGAACTGATCAAATTGCTCAATGCGTTTTGTAAAAACGCTGCATGGAATTAACTAGTGGTGTAACGATACATACAACGATAAACCTCCCAGTTCCGTACGTTAAATACTGAAACCAGGGTTCTCTCCTACAGTCATCAGCATTCCTTTACCTGATTAAACTACAAATATTTATTTCTTAAAATAAAAGAGAGACAGATGGCGTGAGCAAAAAGAAAAAGGAAGACAGACAGACGGCACGAGCAAAAGAGAGAGACAGACGGTGCGAATGAAATAGAGAAAGAGAGACAGACAGACGGCTCGAGCGAAAGAGAGAGAGAGCGAGAGAGACAGTACGAGCGCCTAACCCTGAATTCACACTGGAAAGCAACAGGTGAG
The DNA here is from genome assembly GCF_023375975.1 of Astyanax mexicanus. NCBI lineage: Eukaryota > Metazoa > Chordata > Actinopteri > Characiformes > Acestrorhamphidae > Astyanax > Astyanax mexicanus. The sequence goes on from NC_064432.1 coordinate 27,024,999, forward strand.
CATTAGTTTCCTATGGCAGTGCAGCGACGTTTGTGGACATTTTGAATCAACTGCGAACCGAACCGTGACACATACAGTTACACCACTATACTTAACTCTCTCCAAGATATAGTCCCAGGAACTTGAGTAGTGCTGGGCGGTATACCGTTACACAGTGCTAGTGGCGCTAAATGAGGAGCTCCTGCAGCTGTTCCTTATTGTATGAGTGTTTTTTCCCAGTAAAATAGAAAAACAACAGCAAAGGGCAATTACTCACCCAAAAAAAGAGAAATGGAATTGCACAATCAATCCACAGTCAGTTTCTGAATCAGTTTCTCTGATTTTGCTATTTATAGGTTTATATTTGAGTAAAATGAACATTGTTGTTTTATTTTATAAACTACAGACAACATTTCTCCCAAATTCTAAATACAAATAGTTCAGAAATCCATATTTGGTGGAATAATCCTGGTTTTTAATCACAGTTTTTTTCATGCATCTTGGCATCATGTTCTCCTCCACCAGTCTTACACACTGCTTTTGGATAACTTTATGCTGCTTTACTCCTGGTGTAAAAATTCAAGCAGTTCAGTTTGGTGGTTTGATGGTTTGTGAAATGGTTTGTAAAATCAAAGAAACTTCATTTTTTAACGAATAGAGCTGTATTGTGTAATTTTGTGGAACAAAAATACATCATAGAGTAAGGCACAAAACTATATTAAAACCCAGTCTTCAAACTAAAAAATGTAAAAAAAAAAAATATATATATATATATATATATAGTAATGTATATTTTTGGTTTTATCGCCCAGCACTAACAGAGAATTATCTAAATAAAAGCCTACAGAAGGTTTAGTTAAGCAGTCACTGCACTCCAGAAGATAAAATGTGGAGGAAAAGCAGGAAGATATAATAGAATCAGATGGTCAGAAAGCACACAGTAAACTCTGCTTAGCATAAGAGAAGCACAGCGTTTCCAGCTGACCCATTTCTGCACATAAATGTGCAAAAAAACAGATAAATTAAGTGGAATAAAGCTGGAAAACAGCTCAGCTTTGTGAAGACTTGCTTTATTCCACACTCTCACAAACTGAAAAGAGCTAAACATAGAGTTTAATCAAATTAATAATAAAAAAAATCTAATAATTGAATGCATTGTTTATTGTGTATTGTTTTGATGATTTTCTTTAAAAAACTAAGAATTAAGGTTAGTTAAGAGCTTATGAACGATAGATATTATATTTTATATCAGGGTACTCCTTTTTTACTTTATTTTTATTTTATATATATATTTTTTTTTTCCTGAAAAAAAAAAAAAAAAAAAAAAAAAAATCACACTGTTCTCATTTCCCAATACACCCATTATCAAACCATATCTGTTTTATTACTGATTTTTTTTGGCCTTTTACCTTTATACTTAATTTATCTTGTCCTTTTATTTTTTACATACTTTCTTAACTTCTTATTATTGGGGTTTTTTTATTTATATTAGTTCCATCAATTACCTGCTTTTCATAATTTCTGTGTTATTTTAGTCCTCTATTTCTTAATTGTCTTTATATTAACTCTGCTAACCATAGTTTTCTCCCCAGTAATGTAGGTAACTTGCTTCTAAAGTTAGAATGTTAGCTAGCTCTCTGATAATGTTAGCTAGCTCTCCGCTAACCCTAGTTTTCTCCTCTGTAATAGAGCTAACTCACCTCTAATGTTAGTATGTTAGCTAGCTCTCCGCTAATGTTAGCTAGCTCTACGCTAGCCTTAGTTTTCTCCCCAGTAACATTAGCTAGCTCGAGGCTAATGTTAGCTAGCTTTTTGCTACCCTTAGATCTCCCCCAGTTATCGTTAGCTAGCTTTTTGCTAACATTATTTCTCTCCACAGTAAGTCACTGCTAATGTTAGCATGTTTTTTAAACACACCATCTAAAAATGTAATACCTACAGCAAATTTACAGTAAACTTAAGACAATTTAAGACCTTAATTATCCAGATTTTAATATAAGACATTTTACGACTTTATTATTTCAGTGTTTTCTCCAAGTAAACTAACTGGAAGACATAAAAATCAACTACAGGTGTAAAAAAATGCCTTAAGTGTTGCTGAAATATTGAAAACATTTTACAAAATCATATATCACCATTATTAAAACAATTTTTAATTTTGCAATATATATTTATATCGGCTCATTGTTCGGCCCTACTAACACAGCAACAAATGAAATAAAAAACAAGGGAAAAACACAAGTCTAGACAGTTTTAAGTCCCAAAAAATTGGAGAACAATAATGAAAAACGAAGCACAAAGCAAGAGTACACAGCCAGTCAATCAACAACTCAAATCACACGCCAAAACCACACGTCAACAGCAAACAAAACATCTACCAGAAGAAAGAAATCAGCCTGTTTAGGACAAAAAAAAGATCCGTGTACCTTTTCTTTTGGCCCGCAGCTCTTTCAGAGGCTTAAGCAAGAACATTGCTTCTATAAAAAATAAATCAAAAAACGCAAAGAAGAGACAAATCTGAGCACAGAGAAACACTGAATATCCCATCAAACAAAGAGAAAAGAAAGGAAATACAAGCATAAAGAGAGTAGAACAATAAATAAACAATAAAGCCAGGAGTGAAAATCTGAACAGGATAAACTGGGTTAAAAACAGGGCAGGATACGAGACGGCAGCTCTCCGGACAGGACTTTATCCTGATCTGCTGAATCTCTCCTCTCCAACATCCTCTCCTTCTTTCTCACTGAATATCGGCTCATCATGCGGAACAGATTCAACGCAACATCGCGGCAGACTTCAGAAAACCTGTTACATTTAACTGCTGCCTTTCCTTAATCTGACGCAGAAAAATAATAATAATAATAATAATAATAAACCACTATATCAGGGGTACTTAAAGGCACACTAGATAGGATTTCCTTAATTATTGATCTTTTTAAAGCAGTAAAATTACAGCTTGAAACTCACTGCAGCGCTGCATTGAGGTGGAATAGGAGGAATAGCAGTCCTTTCATGTCTGTGCCCGACCTGTAGTTCTGACAGTTTTACAAAGACTACAAAAACACGACCAACGCTCGTGAGAACTGCTGCACCTCTTTCCAGAACTGCGACTTGCTTTCAGACCTGTAGTTCTAACAGTTCTACAAGGACTACAGAAACCCGACCAACGCTCTCGAGAACTGCGCCTCTTTAATAAAGCACGTTTACCGTAAAGACAATAAAAGTCCCACCGATTTAAATGACACACTATCAAAATTAAATCCTTCTCAATAGTTTATCTTTCGTTGGGTACCTCAAGCTGGCTCATCACAATGTGGCTGCCGTGGTTGGGTTCTTTAAATGTACTAAACACAGGCCGACTGTTGATTAGTCAGTGCTGCCCTTTAATAGAAGGAGGACTCCGGCCACAGGCCGCTGCTGAAAGCCTTAGTCAGGGCTTTGCTTTGACAGGAAGCTGCTGCCACCGACCTGCTAATGAATCCCACTGCTCCCAATTCACAGCGTACCTGAGGAGACACTGCCAGCAGCGCTACGCTTCAACCAGGGGTCACGACCACAGAAATATAGTCATAAATATATACATATATCTTTAAATATAACCAGACTTACGTTTCTATTATGTAGCAGAGAAGTTAAAAGTAGAAATTTGAAATTTTAACATTAAACAGTTGGGTTCATCACTGTGGCCCATGGATCACTGGTTCAAATCCTGGGCCATCAGCAGCCAGAGTCAGAGAGAGCACAATTTTTTTTTGGCCACACTGACTCATACAGTCTTACGTTAGCCTCCCATTCTTTTTTTCGGGTTCTAGAACGTATTTTTTTTTAAGGAATTAAGCTCTAAAACTAAAATAACTGGTGTTTTTCTGCGATCCAGCCAGTTTTAGTGGAACCAATGATACATCACCAAATACGTGATCAACAGAGGAAGTTTTACACATCACCTTTCAGTTTGTGCTAAAGAACCTATTATTCTTTATATACATATATATATATATATATATATATATATATATATATATATATATATACAGATTTATTTTTTTCCCAAACCTATTGTAGAAAATCAGTAAAGAAGAAACACTCAATAAAAGAATAAAAGATGGGACACTGCACCACAGCAAACCACACACCCATGGTTAGCTTAGCTACCTTCAGAGCTGAGTGTTACATCAAAGCCATGCTCCAGCCAATCTAAAGGAGATGCAGAAGAAAGCTCCTCCCCTGGATGTGGATGCAGATCATCACTCAAATTCACCATCAATTAGTGAATAAAACCTAATTACTAACTTTTAATATGAGCTTTTTAGAGCCTAGCACCCAGATAACATGTGGGGTTCTGTATATGAAACCCAATAGGGACCAAAAAATATTGGATATTTGAGCTGTACGATCCATAATCCATATTACAAAATCAAATTTTTTAATAAGCAACCAAAAAATATTGAGCCATCTATATGTATATATGGTTTGAGCTCTATTATTAATTTTACAACAAGTGCCAAAAATGTCTCAAACTCTCTTAAACTGTATTCAAATGGCCCCAAATCTCACAATAGCCAAAAACCTCAGCGTATAGCAGATAAACCTCTTTAAATTACCCAACATTTTATAATCGTACCTTATTTTATTCGTTCTTTTTGCAGTTTTACACTGCGTTACTAAATTACCTTTTGTTTTTTATTAATTCATCTTAATTTATCATTTACAAATGTATTTATTATTTTGAATAGGGGTCGGCAATAGGCTGTGAGGTTGTTTAAACTATAATGAACGATAATGAACAATAAAATAAAAAATAAAAAGCTTCTCTTATGAGCTTTTGTTTACATTCCTCCCCCTGTCTCTCTTCGTCGCTCGGCGTGACTTTAGTTTCTGCCCGTTCCTGAGCTGCTTTGAGATCAACTGTTCTGCAACTGGGTTCAACAACCCTCTGGGCTGGAGAGCTACTAGTCTGTAGCAGCACTCCATCCCTTTACACTACATTACACTTCATTTTACAATGCTTCTGTAGATGATAGAGTGTAATATTAAATGTAATTTATAAGTTTTTTACTATCGCAATACAAAATATGTCAACAAATACAGTCCCTGCCCACTCAGAGCCCTGGTCTAGTCTGTTCTCCCCATATAAGCTAGAGCCCCATATAATCATATTATCTGTGAATGCTCTGAGTACAGGTGTACAGGTTACCTGGGCCAGGTTTGCCGTGGGCGAGGGCAGCACTCCTCTCCTGGGTGGGCAGCGTGGCGGTGCCGTCGGGGTAGGTGGGCTTCACCAGCAGGGTCTCGTGTCTCACTTGGCCGCGAGGCATGGTGGATGACTGGATATACGGCCCAACCGCAGCCACCCGAGACGGACCCACCTGCTGCAGGGCCTGACCTTCAGACGGCACCTGCAGACACACAACACAGTTGAGACAGAAGGAACAGGTGAGATATTAATACACGCTATTAACTGCAAAAAGACCACAAATAAGGAAAATAACTATATGAAATAACATGCTTTGTGTAATGAATTATTGCAAAATGTTTAGTATTTTATTAAACTATAAAAAACTAAAATAAAGGACAGGTGCTCTGATTTGTACACCTGCTGAGATTCTCCAACTGCTTTAAAAACGTGCACAAAAAAACTTACAATTAAAAATGAAACAACAAAAACATGAAAGAATAAAAAAGAAATCAAAATCAACCAACAAATAAAAGAAACCTAAAAGTTTACACATTTTTTGTTCCCCCTTTTCCACAAAAAATAAAACAAAAACAACAATCCACTGATAAATCATCATCATGATCTGCGTGGATGAAGCGATTAAAAGTCCAGTGCTGCAGTTTTACCTTAGGATGGGGGTCTTTTGAAGCCTTCTCCTTAACGGGGAAGCCATTCTTAAGAAAAACAAGAAGAAAGAAACTTCAGCACATTAAAAAGAGACGAGTAAAAACTCGACCTAAAGTCTCGTCTTCTGTTCAACACGGGAGACGACCGCCTTCATCCAGACACCAGAGTGAGAGAGAGAGAGTTAGCCTGGTGTAAAAAGCCAGAATTAAAAGTAAAAAATCATACAGAGAGCCCGAGCTCCGGCTGGAACCAGCATGCAGCGTCGCTCCTGCGGCGTCGGTCTTTGGCAGCGACGAAAGAAAGAAAAACGTAATCTCTTTTGAGTTAGTCTGAAAAAGCCAATTCATTAAGATTCCACGCAGAGACGACACTGAAAGAGATTCTCACCGACACAACAAACCCACCTCCACCACAGTTCACCGGTTTTAGCTCACGCAGGAGAAGAAAAGCTTTCCGAAAGACGGAAAAACTAAGAAAAAAAAAAGTGTTTTAGTTTTAATTCGCCACCGAAAGAGAGTGAGGAGTGATGATCAATAAACAAACAAAGGAGATTTCACTTCTTTACAACAATCAAAACAACCAGAACTCTCTAAACCATTCATTTAAAGTGATAAAACATACCAGTCCTGCTTAAAACGTTAAAAAAATATATTTTATTGCTGTTATTTCCACCTCTGTAGCGCCCTCTCAGGTTTAACTGTGCTATAGGAGAGTTTGTGTTCTTTGGTAGGCAGACATCACAATACGCAAATCAGTCAATCAATCAATAATCCCGCCCCCTGCTGATGTCCAATCATCTGCATCACACCGCTATTAGAGGCACACTGCTCAGCCCAATCAGCTCTCCCTTCTGCTCCGCCCCTAAACCCATACATCACCCAGTGCTTTAACCAAATTACTTAAAATTTGAGGGTGGAGTCAGCTAAAATCAGGGGGTTCAGTTACCTTTTAAATTACTTAACGCATGTTAAAAGTGGGAACTTCGCTTTTCCCGCTTTTTGGAGATAAAAATGTATCTGCTTGGAACTTTATGCCCCTACCCTAAACCCATACATCACAATCAGGGGGTTTAGTTACCTTTTAAGTTTAAGAAAATTGACTTTTCTACTTTCTATTATTCAGATTCAAGTGCATATTTAATTTATTAAAAAAACAGAAAGAACGGGGATTACTGATATCCAACCACCAGAACTAGAATTAAAAGTAGTATCAATTCAATTACAAAACAATTAAAAGAAAAACAACTAACAAACAAAGATTTCTGTTCATTCGTAAAATGACTAACAAATCAACTAAGCAGGAGTTTCAGTAATGACGAATGATTTTCCCTAAACAATCAAACAAACCTTATTTCATCATTATTTAGTGCAAAAGTGATTTGTTAATTGAAACTGGACCAGTTAATTAAGTTGAGTAAGTTGAGTTAATTGAGTTAAAGTGCGTCAGGATCGCCCAGTCGATCATTTAGACCAATAGAAAGAAGATTTATATGCATAATAAAAACGGTTTTAATTTGTTAATCACCCAGATAGTGTAGAAACCCAAGTATTAAGGGGAAAACATACGTAAAAAACTCTTACTTTTATCTGTGCAGATTCTAAGACGTTCGGAATCTGGGGCTTATAAAACAAAACAAGCTTAGCTTAGCATCGACTAAAGAGCGCTGCTTTTATAGGGTGTTTTTATACTTGTAGCTTTCTTCTATTAGTTCAAGTAATTCAGACATAAAATTATAAATTGTATTTTAAGACTTGTTAATCAAAATGACAGTAAAAAAGATTATATTTATTTTAGAAGGAGGCAAGTAAAGGTCTTCATAAGGCACAAAAACTTGTTTATTATTCTTTTTTTTTTTTTTTTTTTTTTTTACAGTGGGTGTATCCAAACTTAAACACGTCTCTACTTTATAGTGTGTCTTATTAGCTGGGTTCCATTCTGAAGGCAACATTTTCAGGCAGTATTTTTAGGCTCCCGAGAAAAGGACTGTGCCATTCTGAACGTAGCATTCTTATTTTACCCCGATTCTGAAGGCAGGTTGAGATGTCTCAGACTCAGACTCATTTTACTCCAGAAGACATATGGCTGCTCAAAAATATATATGTTTTTTTTTTTTACTTTTTACTTATTTTTGAATGTATAGACTTTAAATATATTCACACCTAAGATATCTTTTCAAAAATTTAGACTAGAGTGTTTATTAGTTATAAGAAATCGTAATATTATTGATGATTTGAGTTCATTACATGGATTATTAATTATTACTTTAATAAAATACATGGAGAAACAGCATCAGGCGGATTTATTTTATTTTTCTTGATAATCAATAATCACACCTCTAGGATACATGTAGAAACTAAAAACCTGATACTCAGAGCAGCCTATACCTTTCAGTATTTTAATCAGGACACACAAAAAAAACATATATATATACAAAAATGTAAACTTTTTTTTTTTCTAAATAATTAAAAATGGAGTTTAGTGCAAAATAACTACTTATATAAATATAAATAAATATACAAATAAATATAAATACCTAGCTTTAGTTTGAGTAGAGCAGGTGGTTTCACACTTTTGAGTCTTTATTTACTGATATTATTTGGTTTGAAACATCATATAAATATGTTTGAAGCACTAAAGGTAAATAATATTGGTTGGGGAAGGAGATTTTTTACATTTTTAGGTGTTTTTCTCTCAATGGGTTTCTTGTAGATTTAACTTTACCGCACTGGGATGTGATCACTGTTTTTAGAAAGAGTAAGCTCCGCCCTTTCTAACCATATATGGATTATGTTTACGTGTGAAGAGATTCCTGAGTAATTAAGCTGAGAACACAAGGAGAGATTTTGGATGTAAAATCTCAATTTGAAATGCTGCCGTACGAGATTCAGAATGGAGCACAGCTATAGTGTTAATTTGTTGCGGTTTGGAAGCTGCTGAGCACAAATCCAGGTATCCTACGCCACCTGTGACAGGTGAGGAAGTCGGCCATGTTGCAGGTACTCACAGGTAGGTTCTCCTTCTGCTGTAACGCCGCCTTCTTCTTCCACAGCCGATCCCTCAGCTCACTGACTCTCTTATCCATCACCGCCACCTCCTGATTCTTCTTATTCAGGTTCTCCCTCTGCTGCTGCAGCTTAGCGTTCTGCTCCTGGTTCATATTGTTCCTCAGCTGCTCACAAGAGATCACCATCAGTGCACTTTCACTAACAGAGGTCACTACAGGCCAGAGGTCACAGTGAACGCATCACTAATGACTCATCTGTGCTCTATTTACAAAATACTCCAGGTTACTGAACAGGGGATAGAATGATCTCACCCCTGTTCACCATAACGTATACAAATCATTGTGTAGAGAAAACATGAGGATATGGTTGCATTTCAACCCGACCGATCAAGTAGAAAAATGATGCACCCCAAAACTCTTTCTAAAATAAGCATAATAAATACATTGAATAAAGAAATATACCCTATAACTCTACCTGTAGCTCCCTGTAGAGCCGGTCCAGCTCAGCTACAGAGCTCTGGTTGTCGTTTAGAGCGTCCACCTTTCCATTCTTCAGCATCTCCAGCTGCCGGCTCAGCTCCTCCACTTTAGATACGGCCACCACCAGCTCCCTCTGCTTCTGCTGGAACAGATTATTCATCTGCTCGATCTCCTCCACTGCAAAGCAAGTGAAACAGAAAGAGAAAGAGTTTATAGAAACATGGTATGATCCAATCTTCTCAAATATCTCGAGTTCACAAGCGTGGGAACTCGTGCATTGTTTTGTTAGAAGCCACTACTCTCGGACCTACTTCATCGTACAGGACCAGTGTTTTTACAGTTGACATTAATATTAACTTTAGTTTATAAAATGATAAACATATTTATTATTAATTTTAACAAATTTTTGTTGTATTAATCTTATCTTCTTTTGACCTTAATTTTTTTATTAATTAAACCAAGATTTATTATAATTATGATTATTTTTATTATTATTTTATTCTAATTCTATTTTTATTTTTGATCAATTTTTATATTTTATGTACTGTTTTTTTTAATAATTACATAATAATAATTATTTTCTGCTATGTCAATCGATGTATTTGTAAACGCTCGTCTACACTGCCCTCAGTGTATTTCCGAGACAAATTAAAGTTTTATTGATTGACTGACTGATAGTACTGTCATGTTATCATGATAAGATGTGTATTTTTTGACAGCAAGAAAAGTCTGTAAAAACTAAGGCTATATAGCTTTGGTTTATACTCACCCAGTTTCCCGTTGCTGAGACGCTTCTGCTCCACCTGCCCCTTCAGAGCTCGTACTTTCTTCAGCCTGGCCTCCTGCTTCTCCACGTTCTCCCTCAGACGCTGGAGCTTCTCTTGCTCGGAGTCCTGCTGCTGCTGCCTCTGCTCCTGCTGCTTCAGGTACCGCAGCCGCTGCTCCTTCATCACACAGAGAACACACAATACGTTAACTTTTAGGGAGATAGCGAGAGCTTCAATGGTACTAACAATAATAAGGCAAGGCAATTTTTATATATTATTAGTTTTTATAGCAGCTTTCACACACAATGGTCATTCAATGTGCTTTACAAATCCGAAAATACAAAAAGAAGTAAAATTACAAAAAAATAAAAATTTAAATTAAATAATAAAACGAGAATAAAGCATGGGTAAAACATGATTATAATGATGTAAATGAATAATTGTAATTCAACAAAATATTTTAAGAACAATGTTAAAAGAAAACGAAAGAAGAAAAGAAAATACAAGACATTATAATTAAAATAATATACAAGTAATGAAATAAATAACATAAATAGAAACTAGGGATGGAGGAAATGTTTGATTCTGTTCTATTCCAAATCTCGATTTAGACAAATGACAATTAAGGCAATATATTGGACAATTCAAAACCTAATGATTTCAATGTTCTAGTGGAAGTGTATAAAGAGACTTTATCTTAACTGCTTTTACTAAAACTACACTATCTGCTATCTCAATTTTATTTAATTGCACATTTTCTAAACTTTGTTTCAATAAATGTCAAACAAAAAATGCTTATTATTGTTATTCTTGCGGTAATATTATTTTTAAGGGAAATTATTCCAATTTACTTGCACTTTATCAGTTAATCCACCCTGGGAACCCATTTCTGTGTGTATATAATTTCGCATTATTGTGTAATTTTCTATTATATACGTTGCATTATCCTAACCATCACCCTGACAACATTTATCCTGAATTCTGTATTAACAATTTGATTAATCGAAAAGTTTAGTAGAGCACAAAAGTGTAAAAAAGCATATAAAATAACAGGATTTATTGTGAATCATTACAGATACTTTAGTTTAAAATGACCAAGTAGTCATAAAACGAGGAAAAAGAAATTATGAATTCTATTCAGATACTGCATAGTTATACTTGATATTGTGTAATACTGTGTAATATCAAAACAGTGATAAATAGCAGATAAATAGCAGTCTGGATAGTTATTCATTCATTTATTCACTCCTACTCTAAATCTCCATTGAATTGTACACTATTAAAAACCTTAAAATCCAAAATGTGACGAAAAATCAAAAACCGAAAACAACTAAACAATAAAACTTCATATTTTACAGCTCTCTGTTTTACCTTGGAGGCCAGAAGCTGCTGCTGAGCATCGATCTGCTGCTGCTGCCGCGCTGCCATCTCCTGCAGCTCCGCCAACGTCATGTCCATCCGCGGAGCAGCTACCTGCAAAACCAGCAACACCACATTAACCCCTCGTCATCCGCCCGAGCGTACCGTATATACACCTCTCTCACAGAGCTCGGGTTTCACAGCGCCGTTCTCAGGAGACTCAGGGCTCTGTGAAGTTCCTGTAAACAGTCCTGCACTTCCTGTGAGCTCACAGGGCATTCCTTTCCCTGCATCTCCGGCGAGAGCAGCTCCTCTCGCTTCCTTTACCTGAACAGCTCTCTCTCAGCGCGACAGCACAGAGCATATATATATTATATATAATATTCAGCAGCCAAAACCAATATAACTTGAAAACGGCATTTACAGTACAATAAATTAACCTTTAACTTAAACGTGACCTAAAACACTCCAGCAAACAGGAGATTTAATTTATAGGGTAGCTTGTTGTCTGCTGGAATATTAAAGGTTTGACTCACCCCGTTCTCCATCCGTCTATCTGACGGTCCCTTTACACCATTCCTCTTCTGCTCCATCCCTCTGGCATTCCCTGTAAAATAAGCAAAAACCTTCAGTCAAAATAAAAACTAAATATCATTTACTTGCAAGATAAGCAAGACTATGCTGGTAAAAGTTCATCCCCAATTCATCCCCAATGTATCCTTAACTCATTCCCAGATCATGCCCAATTTATCCCCAGATTATCTTTCACTTCTCCCCAGATTACACATCCCCAATTCATCTCCAATTCATCCCTATAAGATCCCCAACTTATCCTCAACCCATCCCCAGAATATCCCCAACTCATCCCCAGATTATCTCGAAATCATCCCCAATTGTTGCCCAATTTACCCCCACTTTATCCCCACCACATGCCTAAATTATCCTCAGATTTCCCCCAACTCATCCCCAACGTATCCCCAACTCATTCCCAATTTATCCCCTATTCATCCTAAACTCATCCTCACCTCATACCCAATTTATCCCCACATTATCCCTAACTCATCCATTCCAAAAGTATTGGCCACTAATTTTTGAACTTCTAATAACACCATGTCATTGGGTTGCAGAACGAACTTTTCGGAAAAAAACGCCAACTAACCCAACTGTTCAGATCTGTAACATCAACTCAACAAAGCAACCACAGCAACAGTGCACCAGCTAACCCTGAGCAGAGCAATAATGCACCCTCCCACATCACAATTACACCGTCCTGAACTCCCAGCCACCAATTTCAGATTGACATTAATTCACTAATGACGTGTCATTTGACCTGATACACTATAATTAGTCCCAAACTGTATTTGGACGACCAACACAGAGCACAAGCCCACAATTACCACAGGAAAAACACTGAGGCTGATTAAACCGGGGCTGAGTTGGAGGGTTCGGGGGGGTTTAGGAGGGGGTGGTTGGTTGGTCTATCTCTGGTTTCAAAAGAAGTATTTATACAGAGGGGATCAGGGGTCAGACGCAGGTTAGGAAAACACAGACTGCTCTAAATTAGCAGCGAGCCTCGACAGAGCAGAACAAAGCGTACAGTGTAGCCCTGAGACCGAGCCTGATCACAGATTTAACACGCTTCTCTGAACAGGAACCTGAAAAAAAAACATTTCATAGAGGAACAGAACGATGTCACAGGGCCAGTAAGCCCAATCACAATGTCTGGATAAAAGCCAAACCCGGCGTTTACATAATGAGAATGAGCTACTTTTAACGATTGCTGCAGTTTAAAGAGGTTAAAGCAGGAATCAGTGCAGAGCTTTTAGGAAAGATCTCATACAGACTCGGAGCTTCAGCCTCTGGCTCAGAGCTTCAGGTTCACCAGATTCCAGACTCTGTAGCTCCAGCTCCAGCTTCAGACTCGGGAGCTTCAGCTTCAGACTCGGAGCTTCAGACTCGGGAGCTCCAGCTTCAGACTCGGGAGCTCCAGCTTCAGACTCGGGAGCTCCAGCTTCAGACTCGGAGCTTCAGACTCGGGAGCTTCAGCTTCAGACTCGGGAGCTCCAGCTTCAGACTCGGGAGCTCCAGCTTCAGACTCGGGAGCTCCAGCTTCAGACTCGGGAGCTCCAGCTTCAGACTCGGGAGCTCCAGCTTCAGACTCGGAGCTTCAGACTCGGGAGCTTCAGCTTCAGACTCGGGAGCTCCAGCTTCAGACTCGGAGCTTCAGACTCGGGAGCTTCAGCTTCAGACTCGGAGCTTCAGACTCGGAGCTTCAGACTCGGGAGCTTCAGCTTCAGACTCGGGAGCTCCAGCTTCAGACTCGGGAGCTCCAGCTTCAGACTCGGGAGCTCCAGCTTCAGACTCGGGAGCTCCAGCTTCAGACTCGGGAGCTCCAGCTTCAGACTCGGGAGCTCCAGCTTCAGACTTTTACTTCTTTTGAGCTTCTTTACACCAGTATAATTAATCCAGTTACAAAAAAGAATGCATTTTCTTTAATTAACATCTACAGACCACCAGGGCCCTATTTAGAATTTTTAAAAGAATTTAGTGATTTTGTCACAGACTTAGCAGTAAGTAATGATAAAGTGATTATAGTTGGAGACTTCAACATTCATTTCGAAAAATTGGATGATCCATTAAAAAAGGCATTCACATCGATTTTAGACTCAGTTGGTATTATTCAAAATATAACAGGACCTACTCATTACTGTAATCATACTCTGGATTTAGTTTTGACCCTGGGTGTGAGCATAGATAACCCGAATATTCGTTCTCAAACCTCCGCAATTTCAGATCATTACCTTATTTCATTTAAATTACATCTTAGTCATAATATACGTACATCCCCTAGCTACTCTGTAAAACGTTCAATTACGCCTTTTACAGCCCAACAATTTACAGATAAGCTTCCAGACTTATCAACTCTAATGTACTCTCCTGTAGACCCAGTAGAACTAGACAAACTAACCGAAGGTTTAGAAAATACCTTTCGCTCTACCTTAGATGTTGTAGCACCCCTTAAACACAAAATAGAGAGACAGAAAAAGCTCGCACCGTGGTACAATGATCAAACTCGTACCTTAAAGCAGTTAGTACGAAATTTAGAGCGTAAATATCGATCAACTAAACTGGAAGTGTTTTACTCTGCGTGGAAAGACAGTCTTGTTAAATATAGAAAAGAACTTAATAAAGCCCGCTCAGCATATCTGGCCTCACAGATCGAGATAAATAAAAATAATCCTAGAGTTCTCTTTAGTGTTATTTCCAAATTAACTAAAAACCAGGCAGGTACTGAACCTCAGATTCCAGCCATTTACACCAGCAACGATTTTATGGACTTCTTCAATAGTAAAATTGAAAACATTCGGGATAAAATTAAACAGATAAATATTACATCCTCTCTGTCATCTGGTCTGGCTGATCTAGAACAAAACTCTGTTACTGAAGTTAGGTTGGAAGTCTTTAACCCACTTCCACAGCTAGAACTAGAGAAAATTATCTCCTCTTCAAACAGCACAACCTGCACACTTGATGCTGTTCCCACAAAATTATTAAAACAGGTACTGCCAGATATAATTAAACCTCTGTTAATGATAGTAAACTCATCGCTCGCCCTGGGTCATGTACCCAAAGCCTTTAAAACAGCTGTAATTAAACCTCTGATCAAGAAACCAAATCTTGATCCTAGTGTACTGTCTAACTATAGACCTATTTCAAACTTACCGTTTATTTCTAAGATTTTAGAAAAAGCTGTAGCCCAACAACTTTGCTCTTACCTGCAAAGAAACCAGATCTATGAAAAATTTCAATCTGGATTTAGGCCTTATCATAGCACTGAGACAGCTTTAGTTAGAATAACAAACGATCTACTTATAGCCGCCGACCAAGGCTGTGTTTCCTTACTCGTACTTCTCGATCTGAGCGCAGCCTTTGATACAATAGATCATACTATCCTTTTAGAAAGACTAGAGGACATGGTCGGTGTAACCGGAACTGCCTTAGCATGGTTTAAATCGTACTTAACCGATCGCTATCAGTTTGTGAGGATAAATGATATGTCTTCCAGTTATACCAAGGTAAGATATGGAATTCCACAAGGCTCTATATTAGGACCGTTATTATTTACATTATATATGCTCCCACTGGGCAAAGTTATTAGAAAACACAATGTGAATTTTCATTGTTATGCGGATGACACGCAGCTCTTCATATCAGCCAAACCTGATGACAGAGTGAGATTAAAGAAAATCGAGGATTGTGTAGAAGATGTAAAATCATGGATGTCGCACAACTTCCTCCTATTAAATAGTGATAAAACAGAAGTTCTCCTATTAGGCCCCAAAGCTGCTAGAAACAAATTATCAGACTTAATGCTAAATCTGGCTGACTTCTCAGCCACCCCTGGTTCAGCAGCTAAAAACCTTGGAGTTATCATAGATTCAGATCTAGCATTCGATAAACACATATCTAATGTTACTAGAACAGCTTTTCTACACCTCCGTAACATCGCCAAGCTAAGAAATGCCCTATCACTGCATGACGCAGAAAAATTAGTACATGCCTTTATTACCTCAAGGCTAGATTATTGTAATGCGCTACTGTCTGGATGTTCCGGCAGTAACTTAAATAAACTTCAGCTAGTTCAAAATGCTGCAGCCAGGGTCCTTACTAAAACTAGAAAATTTGAGCATATTAGTCCAGTACTATCAGCACTGCACTGGCTTCCAGTCAAATTCCGCATAGACTATAAAATTCTCCTGTTAACGTATAAAGCCCTACACGGGCTCGCTCCTGAGTATTTACAAGACCTCATCTCCTGTTATGAACCACCGCGATTACTCAGATCTCAGGGTGCTGGTTTATTAGTAGTGCCTAAAATTCAGAGGAGCTCTGCAGGAGGAAGAGCTTTCTCTTATAAAGCGCCTCAACTCTGGAATAATCTCCCCGAATATGTTCGGGACTCAGACACAGTCTCAATCTTTAAGTCTAGACTGAAAACTTACTTGTTTAGTTTAGCTTTTGGTAATTAATGTTTTTCCCTTTAGATAAGGCTGCAGATTCAGGGGTTCATGGACAGAGGAAATTGTGGTAAACTGAGATGCTCGTGCTGTTGTTCTCCCACTGCACACGGTCACTCAGGTTTGTGGACGGTGGAGTGGGTGGATGCTGGTGTTTCAGGGTGCCTCCATGTCTATGTTACCTTCTGGCTCTCTGCCTTTAGTTAGGCTGTTTTATTCAGTTCTGCCGGAGTCATTTGCCACACTCTGATAATGTTTTAATATTCTCAGTTTTGCATAAATCCAGTCAAAACTAATTCCATCTCTCTGCCTTCCTCCGAGTTACTGACTGCCCACCTGTCTGACCCGATACCGATGTTGGACCCTCAGGCTCTCGCGTCTCCTGTCCGGCCAGACTGATGGAAGTTTCTGAAGTCAGCTCTTCTCCACCACCACCACAGATCAGCTGCTCATCATCCATCTTACTCTCCACTACAGATTACATCCAAGCCATTAGTGGCGCTATTACACTCCTGAGTACATAAAACCTATATGGATGTATAAAAGACTTTTTAAATTTTAATTTAAAAGCCGTTTGACCAGTGGTAGGATGGTCCCCCCTTTAATGTGAGTCTTGGTCCTCCCAAGGTTTCTTCCTCCTCCTGCAGCTCTGAGGGAGTTTTTCCTTGCCTCCGCGCTCACTGGGGGTTCTGTATTCTGTATTTTCTATGTGTAATGTTTTGCCTGATTCTTTGTCCTGTAATCATGTTTCTGTAAAGCTGCTTTGTGCCAACACCTGTTGTAAAAAGCGCTATACAAATAAATTTGATTTGATTTGATTTGATTTGACTCGGAGCTTCAGACTCGGGAGCTTCAGCTTTAGGAGATTCAAGCAAGGAGGCTTTGGCTCTGTGCATCAGGCAAGGGAATTCAGAAACAGATCAGCGCAGATCTTAGGACAAAACTCTTGTACTTCTACTAGGAGCTTCAAGCAAAGATTATTGCAAAGCTGTGTAGATTTAGGAAAAGATCTTCTACTAAAATTAGTTTTAAAATAAGCAGATTGGAGGTAATAATGTTGGGGCAATGACCAGTACAGATCTTAATAAAAGATCTTGTACCCCCTTGTACTAGGAGTTAACAGCAAGTAGGTTCAGACCTCTTTAATCAGTGTAGAAATCTGATCTTGAGGAACAATCTTGTAATGTAATGCATTATAAGATTGAGGAAACAAAATTTAGGCATTAAAGTTGAGTAAACTATCGGTGCAGATCTTAATAAAATACATTTTCCCCCTACTAGACTAGATCAGAGCAGATTTGAGACTTCTTTTCTAAAGATGTGCACTGATCCTGGCTTCATCCTCCGACTGAAACAACTGCAGAACAACAGGATGATCCGGATGATCACACAGCTAAGCTAATACACTGGCACTAATCCCAGTCATTGGTTCTCCAAAGCAATTCCAATCAAGGGCCTGATGATGAACAGAACGAGCATGAGCGCCTCCAAGGTTAAAAAAAAGGGGGAAAAAGAAAAAGCGTTTTAGGAACAGAACCAACAATGCAGATCCTGAATCTATCTGGGCATTCAACCGTGTTCCTGGCAAAGAAAGTTATTGAGAGCTTCCTGCCAAGCTCCTTCAGCCTTGCTCGTTCTCGAGCTCTGTGATCAAAGCAGGGGTGAAACGATTTCTCGAGTAAATCGAGTTACTCGATTAAAAGAATTGAGTGATTATTTTTTTTTGTGCCTCGAGTAATTGTTTATTTTTTCGCCACTTTTATTGTTCAGCGTACTGTATTAGTGTATTACTGTATTATTAGTCTTAGTGATGTAATTAGACCCAAGTAGTCCAAAATGTAAATAAGCAAAAAAAGCCCTTTTTTTAAACCCTTTTTTTTTATTGTTACATGCTCTTTAACCAAGCAAAAAATGTTTTATCCGATCACTCACCTGCGTCGCGGCCGGGCGCTCGGTTGTGTCGAAGGAAGAAGCGAACTTCGGCCCGGTGTGATCCCCAGCGCTGCAACAGCTCCAGCATCTTCTCCCCCTCTCCCACCACTCTCTCTGCACACAAACACACAACCACAGATCAGATCCTGACCCTAACCTCTCACCTGAGGGCTGAGGGACTGCTGACACATCCTGCAGGTACAAGGTGTGGCCAAAACTGCTGACCAGAGGCTTCAGTTAGCATAATACTCTCAATTATAGAGTGACATCGTAGAGTTTAGTTCATATTCATAAAGTAGTTTTAAGAGTTCAGAAATCAATATTTGGTGGAATAACCCTGATGGTTTTTAATCACAGTTTTAATTAATGCATCTTGGCATCATGTTCTCCTCCTTCACATGTATCGGAGGAGGTGTGTGCTGGTCTTCTTAACCCTCCTGGTGTTAGGCCATCACTAGTGATAGGGGGGATATACAGCTGAGTAGCAGCTGATTGGGTGGAAATATTGAAAAATAATTAGAAACAAAAAAAAACTAGAAGGGAAGAGAAAAACATTAAAATGAACTTGCAGATGAAAACGGACGAATTATTAAAAGATTCAAGCACTACAGCCTTGCTCATTTCTGTTTTAAATGACAGAAAATGGTAAAAGCTTTCATCTTCTACTTTTTTAGAATATGCTAAAGGCCTGAAATGCAGAAATGGATAAAGTCAATAGAAATGAAACAAACATGGCAGTTTTTTTAACTTGCATTTTTTATACTGTTGAATACTGTTTAAAATATTAACACTAGAAATGTAGGTCAAAAACTTTAGTTCAGTATTTTAAATGTATAAAAAATCCCCCTACTCCCCTATATCATAAATTCCTGAGGTTGATATGAGCCAGGACAAAAGATCTGAGCATTTTAATGTTCATTTATTTCTCTTCAGACAAAGCCTGACCTAAATCAGCTCAGGATTTGGTGTCAGTGAACTCTCTGCTGCTGCATTAGAGACACAGAGCAGCTCAGTCTGGATTAGGTTTACAGTAAACATTAGTTCTACTCCAGTTTCAGAGCAGCGTACTGTACCTGCTCACTCTCTCAGAGCACTGAATAATGCTAATAATGTTGCAGAACTGCTTCTGCCTGACTGACCGGTGTTCAGCACGGCTCAGCTTCAGGCCTGACTTACAAATCTCCATTGCACCAGAATCAATTATCTAACATTTCACCATATTCATACTGCAAATGCATATGTTTCATAACAATGTATATAGTGAAAATGTCTCAGAAATAGGGGTGAGCGATATGGCTGTAAAATATTTTTGCAATAACTATAATCTTGGCGATATGCAAAATTAATACCAGTAAAAGCAGTAAGGAGTATATGAAGGAGTATAATAATAAAAGTATGCAGAGAACATAGAGAGTAGAGAGTAGGAATAAGGATGTGGTCATAATGTTATGCTTTTATCTGTGTATATAAATGCACCTATTAACACTCTTTACTGTTTTAAAACCTATTCTTTATTCTGAGCCGCCGCCGCTGGGCTGCGTTTACAATTACACGCTCAGGTTCTTCCTGTCAGGAACGTCAGCTGGAGCAATAAATACTCCAGCGGCTTCAAGGCCTTTCCACACACTCCGGCTGAAAAGCTGAAAGAAGCGTAACCATGGAAACGAGCCAAAGCAACATCATCATCTCAGGCACTCGAAGGGTCTGAGGGTACTTGAGGTTTGCGGCTGCGGGAGAAGACAAAGCACCGTGGCTCCAACCACAATTCTCAAACAGGTTTCTATAGAGATGGTTACAGATAAACCGCAGCAGCAATCACAATCCTGCAGCCTGAAGAGCACCTAGACACCGGCTCGATACATTAAATAATCATAATACATTAAATAAAGAGCTCTCCTCAGTTTGTTTAAATAACTACTAAAATATAGAAACATCAAATGTTCATCAGATAACGTGGCCAAACAAGTGAAAAGACCAAATACCGTATTTTTTAAAGAGCATTTTATGCGACAGAAACAGGTGTGTCGCCATGTTTTCCTTCTAATTCAGCAGGTCTGTAAACCTGTAAAGCTAAGCTAAGTAAACAAAACTCTTAATGTGGCTAGCGCCTATTGCAGTGTATAATTCAGTGTCTAAGGAGAGCTCTGTGTCAACTCTAAGTTTCCCTGTGGCTGTGTTTATATTCACACCAGGTCAAAGCCTCATATCAACACATGGGGCATGAACAATGTTTAGAATCATTGATTCTAACCTGCACTCGATTCCTGATCCGATTCACTCAATGAGCAGAAACGATTGCACGCTCAACCCATCATAAGTGTATTGTGACAGCACGATAAGCCTTATCTGGTATAGTATCTGTTCAGCAGTTTTTAAAACATGTTGCTTCTGTCTGTTGTCTATATTTTAACACATTGTGACATATATATATTTATATTGATATTTACCTGAGCCTCTCCACATCTCAGCCAGGTGACAGTCCGCCTCTCCAGGCTCTTTGCAGAGATCCACAACATCCCGGCACACTGTCTCTGGAGTGATGGGCACCTCCGTAAAATGCTGGTCGTTGTTACTGAGGTACACGGTCAAGAACATCTGCCAAAAACAATGAGGAGATAACAGATCAGAATTATTTTTTTAATCTGCTTTTATTGTTGTGATGTGTGTTGTTTTTTGTGTATTTGTGTGATTGTTATAATTATTGTAAATCCAATAAATTGTTTTTTCACAAAAAAAAAAGATCTTAACAAAAGCTCTGTAACTTAAATATGAACCAAAATGCCTCAATATAATGTCCTGTTCATTTTGCTCTTATCTTTCCCCTTTTCTTTTTATTTGCTTCTGCCTTTGGCTGGAACCAGAGCAGCTTGTTCACCATTCAACCGTAGCGAGAGAACTGCTCCTGCAATTTTTACTACCAACAGACTGAGGGTCTAAGATCTGCAGCTTTCTCAGCATCTTCTCTGAGTAAATGATGCAGTCTGTGGGGTTGATGGCAATCTGTCTGGCTGTAAACTTCATTAAGCCATTGGGTTTTCATCCATATGCAGATATAAAACATTTTATTTTCTGTAATAAAAAAAAAAGTTTTGAGACATTCCACTCAGTTTGCTTTGTATCACATTAAAGTGTAACTAAACCCCCAGACTCAAAAAATAAAAAAATAAATAAAATAATGGGAGGAGTAGTTTGGGAGGGGCATTGGGTGATGTATGGGTTTCGGGCCGGGACAGGAGGGAGAGCTGATTGGGCTAAGAAGGTTCCTCTGATAGGGGACGGGAAGCAAATAGATGGACGTCACCAGGGGGGCGGAGTTATAGATTGTCATATCTAAATATTATACTAAAGTGTATATATACTTCACCAAAGCACCTATCCAACATGGAGGAGCACTCTCTTCAGTAAAAGCTGCCAAATGGTCTCAGTAATCGTAAGCCCCTTTTCTGCCCCCATATGGTTCCATCGTAAAGTATTCACCGTGTGGCATTAATACCGAGAATTCAGCATGCTACGAACCTGGCAGATAAAACAGCTCAGGAACAAAATAAGAGGATTTAAATGGATCCGATTTAGATCAGATAATCTAATAATCTACTCTTCACCGTGTGAAGAGTGCTGCACAAAACAAACACACTGCAAATCCTGCTGTTACTGAAGTTACTCATTCATTACTCTGTAGGTTGAAGTACAGATACTACAGTTTAAAATACTTCTGTAGAAGTTGAAAAAGTATCAACTCAAGATTTTTAAACTTTAAGTAAAAGAGTACAAGTACTGGTTTCAAAACTACTTAAAGTATAAAAGTAAGTCGGTAGTTAGGTCAGTAGGTAGATAGGTAAGTAGGTAGGTCAGTAGGTTGGTAGGTCGGTTAATTGATTGATTGATTGACGCACAACGCTTCGGCCATAAATACAAATAAAACACACAACCCTCTGAGAGTGTGGACGACCCCCCTGGCTAGATTAAAGCTGTCCAACACAGCTGGACCTCCGAGCGACAGGATCAGCCTCTTTGAGAGAGCAGAGCGAAAGAGAGAGAGAGAGCGCGAGAGCGTAATTACAGTAGATTGAGGCCATGCAGCGCCATTCACTCAGCACTAAACTTAATGATCCACGAACTGCCCATCCAGGACTCTGAAAGCCTGAGCTGGATGAGTTGGCAGTTTGTGGTGGATGCATGTGACCTTCATCCTGATCCAACTGCATGAAATATCGCCTGAAAAGCCTGCAAGCAAGGAGAGCGATGAAACAACAGAGGAGAAAGAGGCAGAGGAATAAAATACATTCATTTTATGGGCTTCAACTTCAACTGAATGCATTACTGAGTGCATGTCCATAATAACAATCTTCCTTTGATTTTACCTAATGAAGCCATCAAACCAAACTGAACTGCTTGAATTTTTGCACCAGGAGTAAAGCAGAATAAAGTTATCCAAAAGCAGTGTGTAAGACTGGTGGAGGAGAACATGATGCCAAGATGCATGAAAAAACTCTGATTAAAAAACAGGGTTATTCCACCAAATACTGATTTCTGAACTCTTAAAACTTTATAAATATGAACTTGTTTTCTTTGCATTATTTATTATCACTATTTATATATAAGTATTTATATATCACTTAGCAAATAAATCTCTAATTGTCTGCAAATAAATGCTCTAAATTACAATATTTTTATTTGGATTACCCAAACAAAAGCATGATAAACTATGTCTATTAAACTCTTTTAATAGCATCAATTCATTTAGAACAACACTTCCTTTGGTACAAAGCATTAAAGAACTACAGAGATGTTGAGAGACGTGTAAATTAGGGATATATAAACTCTTAACCGGAGTATTCTGGGATTTCTCAGTCTGTGCATAAGTGAAATCAGACTACGGTAGTGGAAATAAGTATCGAATAAGAATACTGCAACTATTGCGACAGACCTCTCCTGATCTCAGCGTGATGCGCTCTATTAAACTCTTTTAATAGCCTTAATTCATTCAGAACAAATAATAACTGAGCAGTTTTCCCACCACGTCTGTTCTTTTCCTTTGGTTACAAAGCATTAAAGAACCACAGAGACGCTGAGAGAAGAGTACAAGCAGTCCTGAGTGAAATGAGGATAAACTGGAGCACCACAATAACAACCTAACTGAGTCACAGTGGCAAACGATGCCTTGTTTTCTATTAAATATGCATGAGCACAACTGGCTGTGAAAAGACCTGACAGCCCCGACTGTTCAACAAGCTCCTTCCCTGCACCCAACAGCCTGCCTGCCTTATGCTTCACAAGTTACTGCTACAAGCACTGCATCACTTTCTAGCAAAGCATCCTCTGTCTCAGAGATAGAGGATGTTCTAAGAGTCGTGCAGGTAGATCAGTCATTTCCACAGGTGTGTGCACCTGCCCGCTATGTCTAGACTGGGCTTCACTGATGAAAGCTCGAGCTGGGACTCTCAGCACGCAGTTCAAAAAGAGGCCACAGATGAGGCCAGCGAGTGTTCCTGGTGTACCTTACTAATGCACACGGCATCATGTGTTTTAAAGGGGACATACTGTACCTGCTCCGAGTTAGAACAAAATTTTACCGTCTCTAAAAACAAGTTCATGAAGTTCTTTACACATAAAGAGAACTTAAAAGCTCTATTCTTAATCGTTTCAGTCCTTTTCACAAAGAGATGTTTAAGGGCTCTGTTACTTTTTTTTTTTTTTGCAAATAAGCAATAAGCGTTTACCACACCTTTTAAGGTTTTAACAAGCTCGTTCATGTTTAACTATAATATAAATACAAAACTCTCATTCGAAAGTATTTGAATGTTCTTACATCTCACTCATCTGCTGACTTGCCACAGACAGTAGGTACAGATCCCTCCCTCAGAAGAAGTCTGCTGGCTAATAATGCTGTGTATTGTCCACTTTCGTTGCATCCCACTTGCCGTGGAATGTTTTAGTACACTTTCTAGATCACAATTAACTTGTCTACACTGTAGACTCTAATGGCTCATGTTATGTAAACATAATAACTAAGCAGTTTGATTTTGTTAAATATTTCTCTGAGCCACAATCCGTAGCCCCGTTTGGCCAATTCATTAGAAACACCATGTGGCTGCAACACAAGCCTTCTAATATTATTATTATTTTAAATTTTTTCCACCAATGAAGCCCTTATTCATTGCTGCTGTTCTATTTTCTCTGCTACTCGCGCTCACTTTCTGCTTCACTCGCTTGCCTTTTTTCCTTCTGTTTGGCGCAAAAGTCGCATGAATTCGGATCTGGCACAAATCACATATGTAATTGATTTCAAAAGCCTTCTAATATTAGCCTATGGTGCAGTACAGTTCCTTGAGTTTGTTTAAAAGAATTCAATATTTCATCACAGTACCAACCTTGTCTCTTTACTCTCTTAAAAAAAAAAACGATTTAACACATCCATTAAATCACCTGTAAACTGTCTAAATTATTAAGAACCAATTTTTCATCTCTATATACTCACATACAGCAACACAAAAATCAGAATTCTTCAATCTAAAAACAACCACTAACGAGCTAATCTGGCCTTGCTGGATTGGTTCCCACCAATCCTGTGGAGCTGTGCTGGGTTCAGAGACGCATAAACACAAAAGGGTCGATTGCAGGAAGAGGCAATGTTTTGAGTCCCTCCCACAGATTAAACAGACAACAGAGATAACGAGACGAGAGAAGAATGCAAAAGGAACACTCGCTGAAGAGCACTGGCCTCAGGCAACCGGACTCGGGAAAAACAGTCACTTTAAGTGGAAAAGAGTCTTGGGGAGGAACTTGTTCAACTCAATTTACGGATAATTATCCTGGGAAATAAAAAGGCTTTCAGAAAGTGTTCCAGTGCTGAAGCGAGGGACAAACAAAACAATATATTAGGACATTCTGCAGGTCTGCTTTCGGGAAGAATTATAGATCGAAAAGCTGTTGTTTATGAGAGTTTAATCTCAGGCCAACACAACAAAAGCAGAGCTTATTACCTTCATTAATGACTTATTCACAATGAATTCACACGATTTCATATTCTATTACACTACATCTATCAGAGAAACATTATATTCTCCCTGTATTGTTACCTGTGTATCCAGTAATTATTGGATACACAGATTAAGACATTAACATGATAACATGCTGGACTGTGCTGAACATCACTATCTGAGTTTTACCTAATACATATATTGATATATCCTATCAATACCATACTTTTTTTTAAAGAATATCATGTATATAATAAAAGAACTTAAAGAACTCTGGCCCAACTGTACATTTGACTACAAATAACAAAATTATACCTGATTAAATGGATGAATTTCAGTACAAGTCAAATATAAAATTCACTGTACTCAGTTTGTAATGGCATTTAAACAGTTTTTTTGATAAAGTATACAAAGTGCTATTTCTAGCAATTGCACAAATAACGACTGATCAAGGCACAATATTGTTAGAATAAAACTGCAAAAACACTTTTTGTAAACCTTCCAGACCAACATCACCAACAAGGATGTTTGTTACAAACAAAGAAACTAAAGCGAACATTGAACAATACATCCATCATGGCGGATATCTGACAGGGCCACTGTATAGTCCGTCACAGTCAATCTCACTTTGCTGTTCTCGTAGAAACTCAATTTGTGTTTGATCAAATCAACACAGAAAGCTGACCTGGCAAGCCTGGAGTGAAAAGAGAGACAGACAGATAGGCAAGGAAGTGAAGCATGAATGTGACATTGCAGCAATGCCCAAATAAAGGTTAGTGCAACACAATAATGCCAATAATGTCAAATCACTGATGGACGCAAAACCAGACGATGGACGTCAATGAAGCTGCGACGGCCTAATCAGCCTTATAGTTTAAGATTAAAATGTTCCAAGAATTCAAAACCAATACAGACAACATAAATAACACACTAAATAACAATAAACTAAGTGCTTAACCTACCTTTGGCCCAGAGTTGAACCGTTGTTATTAAAGCAGGGTGAAGAACACAGTGTGAGGAGGGCAGTGAGGCGTCTAAAACCGAACCCAGCAGAGCCGCAAGCCCTGGGGACTGAACTAAGCAACACAGCCGGGAAAACAGAGGTCATCCACAGGCGGGAGAGCCAAAGTGGCAAAGCACTGCATCCTTGACCACGCCTAAAAGGCATGGCAAGGTTCAGCGAATGAGGGCTCTCAATATTATCCATCAAGAGTGGGCTGTATTAACAAAGTTCCAAAGTAAAATTCACAACGTATCCCCAACTATATAATAACCTAAGCAATATTTGAGACCACGTTTACACCTGGAATTAACTTGTTTCCAAACGATGGTACAATGGTGATCCAATCATTAACGGCGAGCACAAAGTACAAGTGTCAAAAAAAATAAGTGATATTCAACATATATAATATCTAGTGTGGGTTGGCGATATTATTGCGTACAATACAATATGGCACCCCTATTTTGAGATATTACCAAGAATACAGGTATCTCCTCTCAAAAACACCCTGAAATACTTGTGATATTACTTTGGGGCAATATCAATATCCCACCCCTACCCTTAAACTTATGATTGACTAAAGAACACATACAAACTTTGTCAATAGACTTCAAATGCAGAATATATAGGTTATTTTTAAATGTTTAGTTAGTTGTTGGTTTTTACTGACCATAAATTATTCTAAAGACAAACCTAATGTCCAAAACTAACCACAGAGCTTAAGGCTAATCATCCTAAAAACACTGTCCAATCATCCCATAACGACACTCTGTTTACTGAGGCTAATTACTGAAGAGAAGACTTGTGTGCTATAGAGAGTGAAGGATTACAAACAAGCTCTGTCAGCCTGTTTCACTGGAATCAGCCTCGTAAAAAGACAGCATCTCTTATCAGAGTTCAGCAGCAGTCTATACACAATACACTCTCTCTCACACACTGCGCAATAAAAGAACCTTGCTGCTATTGTGTTCAGACACGAACAATCCCTTTTCAGGAGCTCTACCATTCTGCAACTGTAAAAAACTGTGCTTAGACCCCCCCTAAAAAGCCTACAGTGAAATCTGTCACCCGATAAAACACCTATAAATCAGCATAAAGATTTGTTGCGTTGATTGTAGTTGGCTGAACATGGGAAATTTGCCAATTCTTAATGTAATATGAGTGCAGGTGAGGTGTCTGAAGGCTTTATATAAGCCATCCAGGTCAATGACATGATGCTCTGGTTTCAATGGCAACTGTTAAAGGTGGATATATTAGGCAGTATTGTCCCTGGAAGCAGGAAATATGGGCAGCTTAAGGAGCTTAAGATTCTGAGACATCAACAGGCATGAGGTGGTCAACATTAATTAATCGGCATTAATCGGCATTTTACAATTTGTTGACAATGAATTGTATTATTTTATTCATTTTGAACTGTTTGCAATTAAGGCTTTTAAGCGGCATTGACAAACGTAAAAGTAGAAGAAAACAATTATTTTAACCCTTAACTATCAAAAGAAAAAGTGAAAAACAAGCAATCAAAAAGCCAATAACTAATGTGAGAAACAACCATAACCCAGAATTCGTAAATGGGTAATAGGCTAGGTCAAATCTGATCAAAACCACATTTAGAAGTATTATAAAATGCAATTACAATCTAATTTGAACAGATATGTCTTAGTTTGGATGCTTTGGGCATTTAAAATAGGTTAAGATGCGTCTTTTGCGTCAATTACAGCGTAACACAACACAACAAACCTCCTCAAATACTACAGAGTGACAGAAAAGCATTGGGTTAAGGAGGCCACAAAATTAACCAAAGGTTATTTACTGATGCTGACCTCGTTACCACAGAAACCAATGCATATATCTGTGTTCAGACAGGCAAATCCGATCTGATCACTTCCAATTAACAGTCCAGACAGAAATATTTAAAAAAATAATAATTCTCAATATTCTTCAAATATATATATGTGATTTTCGATTACAACTTTGATTTTTCTTTTGTTTCTACATAACTAATAACCGCATAACTGCTTTTTACATGCAAAACAAAGCAAACATAACGTCCTTGCATTTTAGCTTTTTTTAGATTTCCTCTTTAGCTTCTACATGTAAAGATGTACAATCTCCTTACTTATCCATTTTGAAAAACACATTAAAACAGTAATTCTATTAATTAACTCAAGTCCTGAAGTCAAAAGCATTTAAAAGCAAAACACAACTTCTATACTGATGCTTCTATTCAATACAATGCATCTCAGACTGCAGCAGAAGACAGGAAGGCATACCTTTCTCTTCCTCTCTCTCTCTCTCTCTCTCTCTCTCTCTCTCTCTCTTTCCCTTTATCTCTCTCTCAGGAACAACCCTGGCTCTTCTCCAAGCTTTCTCCTCACCTCTCTTCATCTCCCGAAACTCAATAATTCTGCTGTTTATCTCCACCACAGGACATTTCCCTCGCTGCAGTTTCCACCCAGCCTGTTTGGTTATGAATGAGATTGCTGGAGAGTTGAGTCATAAGATAACTTTGTCAGATTAGGTTTCGGTCTTTCCTGACATAATGAACACAATGGTGTGGAAAAACATCAATAAAAGGACAATTTATAATCATTTTATACACATCTACATCGGCAAATTATGCCTATGTGCAAAGACAGACACTGTGCTTTGGTTTAAAAAGAGATAAATTAAGTAAAACTGGTGTTAATTAGCATTAATCATGAGTTTTTCTGGTTTGTTCTTTCTCAGACAAGTCAATCCCAACACAAAAAAGGATATTTAGTGAGACTGATAATTAGAATTATGGACTTTACTACTGCGTCAATTTGATATGTATTGTTTTGTTTGTTTGCTTGTATGTTTGTTTTTTGAGCAGCAGGTTTTAGACACAATTTTAATACAACAAAAATCAGAAACAAGGTAATTCAGACTCAGATTTAAAGGAAGTGGATTTTTTAGGTTTACTAATATGTCTAAAATACTGAAAACAACAAAATACAATATTCACTCTTATGTTCACTAGTTTACTAGTTCGATTTCCAACAGTTCTACGGCTTATGTAATGTTAGCTAACTATTGTTAAGTAGGGTAAGCTATTTTCCAGACACATTTCTGTTCATGTAAAATTTCTATATTATCCACTGCAGGGTTAGACTTTATTTGCTGCCTATAGTACAAGATATTCAGGATAACGTAGTGTTAAGTAGGTTATAACTAGTGTTAAATAGCATTTTTAAGTTTCAATCTTTTTCAGATACGTTTTTTTCACAGCAAAAAGCAGATTTAACTGAGATTTTGCCAAAAAGTTAGGCTTAGCTGCATCATTTTGATCTGTATTGTTTTGTTTGTTGAGCAACAGGTTTAGACACAATTTTAGTACCAATTTTACCAAATTATGTAAAAGTCAGATTTAATGGTAGTGGTAGAATTATGTAGGTTAGAACTAGTACTAAATAGCAGTTTTTAACGAACTTTTAAGAAACATTTCCATTTATGTTGTATTTATATAGTGTTAACTATAATCTACTGTTGGGTTAGATTTTATTTACTGCTATAATACAAGATATTCAGATTAACATAGCGTTTAAATATGTTAGAACTAGTGTTACATAGCATTTTTAAGTTTTTTTTTTTTTCCAGATATACAGTTGGACTTTCAGAATTGCATCATTCTGAGCTGTATTGTTTTGTTTTGTTCTTTGTTTGTTTTTTGGGCAGCAGGTTTAATGACAAATTGAAGTAACAACTTTTACCACAGTCAGATGTAAAGGTAGTGGGTTTTCTAAGGATTACTAGAATGTCTAAAAACAGAAAACAACAAACATAAAATATTTACTTTTTCATTTACTAGTAAGATATAACTTACATTTCCGAATTTCCAGACTTTCCATAAATTTCCAACTGTTTTATGACTTAATATGCAGATAGTTACTGTTGGTATGAATTAACATCAGTTTTAGAATTTTCAAGACACATTTATGTTTATGTTGTATTTTTATAGCGTAAACTATAATCTACTGTAGGGTTAGACTTTATTTGCTGGCTATAGTAAAATATATTCAGGTTAACAAAGTGTTAAATGTGTTCAAATTAGTGTTAAATAACATTTTTTAAGTTTTATTCTTTGTCAGATACGTTTTTCACAACACAACAGCAGATTTAGTGAGGTTTTCACAAAAAAAGTTTGGACTTACCGGCATCATTTTTGAATCGTATCGCATTTAATCCAATTATTGTCCGTTTTATTTGTTTAGTTTTTTTTTTGACTCAGAATAAACACTTGTAGCTAAGCTAAGCTAACTATATTCTTCACACAGTGATCAGTTGGTTAGCGTTAACTAGCGACCGTTAAAGTATTCCACACTTTTTCCAGCGTTTTCTCCTTTTCTCGTCTTTTTCTCACAGAAAAAAACTCTTTTTAGAACTTATCTCCTTTGTTTAGTATCCGGAGGGACCTGTTGCGGGTGGGTCCGCGGTCCGAGGCCTCGGTTTTCCCGGGGGAAAGTTCGGTAGAAGCGGGTCGGAGTATCGGGTTCTCAGGCGGCGCTGTTAGCACGAAGCTAACGCCTCAGGAAAGTTTACCTGCGCGGAGCTCCGTCTCCTCCGTTTCCGAGCAGGATACCTCCTAAAACACACCGAACTTTTCCGAAACGCCTCTGTAATCCAGTCAGGGACACTCTAAACATCCGAGTTTTTGTCCAATTTCCGAGTTTTTCTCCTTAAATCCAGTTTTTCAGGACATTTTTCCCGACCCGTCCGCGACCGCCTCGAATATCCAAACGAGTTACCGAGTCCTCCTCCCAGCCCACAACAGCACAGCGCGACTCGGATCCGCCAGGGAGTCGTTCTAATGAACCGACTCAAACAGATCCGAGTCCCGAGATTTTTTTTTTATTCTTATTATTCTTATGCTTTTATATTTGTATTCTTATGTACTTAGTCCATTTTTATAAATTTTATTCATTTCTTATCATTCTTATAATTTTATTTTACTTTTACTATTATTATTATCTTTTTTGACATTTTATTTGTTTTATTTGATAAATTATTTATTTTTTATGGTCATTTTTTATTTTATTTTCCTATTTATATTTATATAAAATATATATAATAAATTATAATAAATAAAAAGTTCATTTTATTTGGACTCATTTATTTTGACTCGGAAGTACTTTGAAGGCAAAAAATAAAATAGATACAAATAAAAATGAGAATAAAACAATAATAAAACGTGGTTTAATAAACATGATAAGATTCATATAACAAAAAAACAAATCAAATTAAGCTAAAACTAACTTTTACATAGCATATTAAAAAATAAATAAAAAAACAAAATGTAAAAATGTATAATAATAATAATAATAATAATAGTAATAATAATAAAAGGAACTAAACAAAAATAAGTTAAAAAGCAATAATACAAAACTATTAAAACAATAAAATAAATAAAAAGGAAATAGAAGTGTGAAGAACTGAAATAAGAAATAAAAACTAAGAATAAATAAGATTAAGTAAGATGTCTGAAGGTGGTTAGATATTAAACGTAAAAAAAGATTATATATATATATTCATTTATATTAAATGCTTCATTTAAAGCTTTATTTATTTTATTTGTTTCCTTATTATTTCGAATTTCTTTTCATAATGTTTACAATTCCTTTTAAACTGTAAATGCTCGGCTACTTTATATAAGGATCACCATAAATTAAACTGCAGCAAATTCATAAGAGCCAACTGAATCGAACTTCTTTGTTTCGGATCATCTCTGTCTTTACTCTTAAATAAATATAATTTCTTATTATAACAGTACATTAAATACATTCTTAGAATATATTGTAAACTTGTATATTCTACTGGCAAAATATTTTATAATGATGTTTTAACATATATCGATATATAAAATCCAGCAGCATGATTATCAGTACTCTTCACACCTTTGACATTTGCTTAATAAAGTGTGGGAACAAGATGATAATAAGTGGCCACGACTTAAACTGGTAAGAAAAGAGCTGGTGTGATCTTTATCTTTATGTGAGACTTATTTTGTGTAAAGAAATTCACGAACATGTTCTGTATAGAACTGTATAGTTCCTATTAATAATAATAAGCATGTTTGATATTTTTATAAAAACAAACGACAGCCCACCAATATTTGAATATTAAAACATATAAAAAATATTTTAATTCAAACGTTTCTAGTTTTTGGCCAAAAAAACTTAAAACACTCAATTCTTACAATGTTTTAATAATTAAAAGTAAAACAACAGTTGATGTACTTTGTCCTGCGCACTGAATCAGACATGTGATTCACCGAAACTGAATCGGTTCGTGAAAAGTGAATCAAACTTTCCATCAGCAGGACCAGCCCGTTCCTGAGTGACGTGGAGCGGGAGGGGGAGCTCGAGCTGGAATTTCAGCTCCACCCCGCGAGCCACACACACACACACACTATACACACACACACACTATACACACACACACACACTATACACACTACACATACACACACACACTATACACACACACACACACACTATACACACACACACACACTGTACACACTACACGTACACACACACAGATACACACAGTTCTTCGTAACTGATGAACTCTGAGAACTGTATCAGATTAAGTCTGTATTTGTGTTTCTGGGTATTTTAGTTTAGTAAATATTTAGTATATAACAGCTCTGTCTCAAATCGCATTTATTAATTTATTATAGTTAGAAGAAACTGTTTAACACAGACTGAGAGAGTATATCTGAGTAAATAAATATATTTAATCTCAGTTCATTTAATCTAAGTTAAGAAGTGAATTTAATTTGAGAAAATTAGTAAATCTATGAGACTATATTTAATTAAGCTGTATACTGAGTCGACTTAAATACATTTATTTACAATAAGTAAAATAGTCTGAGTCTGATAGATTGTTTGTAAATAAATGAGCATCTCATTACATTTGTAATTAAATATTGAGTAAAAATAGTAGAATTAGTATGCTATGCGAGTAAATGTACGTACAATAGTACAAATTAATTATTTTAAATGGAGTACATTAATAAATTAGTACTTTTTAATAATAAATAATGAGTAATTTTAATAACATTACCGTGTTTACTCAAATTACATTAATCTACTCCCGTAGATCACTGTATTTACTTAAATTTCATTAATCAACTCTACGTGATTTTAAGGCACTATAAACTCCCATAATGCATCAGGATGTATAGGGTTAAATGGCAATAATTAAAAAGCAATATCCTCTCTTGGTCTCGTTATTTCCGCTACAACTGAACAATCTCGCCGCTTTTAGACTCTTTGTCTCGTCATTTCCGCTACAACTGAACAATCTCGCCGCTTTTAGACTCTTTGTCTCGTCATTTCCGCTACAACTGAACAATCTCGCCGCTTTAGACTCTTTGTCTAGTTATTTCCGCTACAACTGAACAATCTCGCCGCTTTAGGCTCTTTGTCTCGTCATTTCCGCTACAACTGAACAATCTCGCCGCTTTAGACTCTTTGTCTAGTTATTTCCGCTACAACTGAACAATCTCGCCGCTTTAGACTCTTTGTCTAGTTATTTCCGCTACAACTGAACAATCTCGCCGCTTTAGACTCTTTGTCTAGTTATTTCCGCTACAACTGAACAATCTCCCCGCTTTAGACTCTTTGTCTAGTTATTTCCGCTACAACTGAACAATCTCGCCGCTTTAGACTCTTGGTCTCGTTATTTCCGCTCCAACTGAACAATCTCGTCACTTTAGACTCTTTGTCTAGTTATTTCCGCTACAACTGAACAATCTCCCCGCTTTAGACTCTTTGTCTAGTTATTTCCGCTACAACTGAACAATCTCGCCGCTTTAGACTCTTTGTCTCGTCATTTCCGCTACAACTGAACAATCTCGCCGCTTTAGACTCTTGGTCTCGTTATTTCCGCTACAACTGAACAATCTCGTCGCTTTAGACTCTTTGTCTAGTTATTTCCGCTACAACTGAACAATCTCGCCGCTTTATGCTCTTTGTCTCGTCATTTCCGCTACAACTGAACAATCTCGCCGCTTTAGACTCTTGGTCTCGTTATTTCCGCTACAACTGAACACTCTCGCCGCTTTAGACTCTTGATCCCGTTTTCTGCGCTACAACGGCGCATTCTCGCAGCTTTAGACTATTTAGCTTTTAGACTCTCCTTAACACAGTGTCCCTATGTAGGTCACACTCCTGAGGGAGTGTCTAAATTCACTCCTGTTTTTACCGCTACTTAGTGAACTAAACAGTGTCTCACTATATAGTGCACACTAATGAGGGCGTGTCCGAATTCACTCCTGTTTTTACCGCTACTTAGCGAACTAAACAGTGTCTCTCTATATAGTGCACACTAATGAGGGAGTGTCTAAATTCACTCCTGTTTTTACTGCTACTTAGTGAACTAAACAGTGTCTCACTATATAGTGCACACTAATGAGGGAGTGTCCGAATTCACTCCTGTTTTTACCGCTACTTAGCGAACTAAACAGTGTCTCTCTATATAGTGCACACTAATGAGGGAGTGTCCGAATTCACTCCTGTTTTTACCGCTATTTAGTGAACTAAACAGTATCTCTCTATATAGTGCACACTAATGAGGGAGTGTCCGAATTCACTCCTGTTTTTATCTCTACTTAGTGAACTAAACAGTGTCTCTATCATTGACAGTATATATTAACTGGACCAAGCCATCCCGCTGATTTCAACGGAGCCAGGTGAGGCCAATCGTGTCACTTCCTGATCGGCGTCTCGTGGGGCGTTAACCGGGAAAGTGAGAGATTGCGCAGGCGCCAGCATGACGCGAATCTTCCGCGTGCCGTGCAAACAACCGTACTGTTTATAGGAGCTGCACAGAACTATTAACTCCACAGTGAGAAAAGCTCAATTCCGTCCTAGAATGGGGCTTTTATTAAATGAACAGCAGATAAAAACTAGAATTACTGATATCCAATATTAGTCCACGGATTTACTGAAGAATATTCATAGTTTGTCTATATAACAAGCATTTAGAAACTCAGTAATAAGAATAATAAATGTGTAATATAAATTACAGTTATATCTATACATTATAATTCTCATAGTCTATCTTATTTCTATTTACTACTATCTTACTATCTACAATGTATTATAACTGATAGTAGTAGTATTATATTTGCATAATAAGAGGTTACTTTGACCCTGCTCTAATTCAATCAGCTCTGTACTTTTAAATTAAGAGGAGCAACTTCTCCAAACATTACAGCACGGTATTTTGGGTCGCTGTCTTTTTACGTCATCGTTAGCATAGTTGTATAAAAATTTTATTTTCTAAAGCCATGAACAGATTATTAATCTTATGGATCAAATTGCAGAAAATCCGTTCTTTGTAGAAAAGAACACGGGTCGTGTCATAATCGAAAACGGCTTGGAAATACATTTATTATTGGTTCAAAGACACCCCGAAATGAATGGAAGTGAATGGATAGCTTTGCTCTAATGGTCCTCTCATTCCTCAGCAGCACACTTCCGGTGGCACGTTTTGGAAGGGAAAAGCTGGGGGCCTGGTCTCTATATATAGTGCACACTAATGAGGGAGTGCCCGAATTCACTCCCGTTTTTATCTCTACTTAGTGAACTAAACAGTGTCTCTCTATATAGTGCACACTAATAAGGGAGTAGGGAGCCTTTTCGGTTAGAGATGTGTTCACACGTGATTGCTTTGCGCATGCGTATTGGGGCTGGAGCAGAGGACGGCACTTGTGTAGTAGCGTGCTGTGCTGCATAGTAGTGGTGGTGTATCTGGATCTGGTTGTGTGTTGTGCTGGTTCTCCTGCTTTCTCCGGTGGTTCCCCGGGTGTTCTCTCCGCGTCCGCGCGCTCTTCTCTCCGCTCAGTATGGATGATCCGGTTAAATCGATGTGTGAACAGCTTATTAAGGCTGTGAACGTGATGATGGACCCGGACTCCTCGCACCAGTATCGCCAGGAGGCCCTGAAGGTACCCGGTGAACTCGGTGCTGTGCCGAGATTTGCTGCTTTGCCAAATCCTGCTACCGTTGTATTTATTTTATTGCTTAAGCTTCAAAAAAAAAAGTCTGGATAACTAGAATTAACATGCTTAAATGTATGTGTAAGATATGTGAACAATTTTTATCAATATAAATATGAGTTAACTGAATGTAATGTAAGTGAAGTGATTAGTGTTTTTTAGCCGCTTATTTTTGTTATTTTATTAATAATTATTACTTTCATTCACACGTGTCCAACAACTTCCTAAAGCTCAGACTTAGGTTTAATTCAGACATATATATAGTAATTAACCAGAAATATTAAGAAAAACACGTTTAAAACACGTTAAAAGATGTTGAAAAAAACGAACCAGCGCATGCGCAGAGACGTAGGGAGCACATATCGACGGGTAGCACAACTCAGCGTGACGCACTCCAGCTAGCTCACTGTGCTAATCTTTATTAATGGAAATTGAGAGTTTTGCTGATTTAAAACTCATTTATTTCAGTTTATCTAGGTTATCTATGTGTGATTTTAATATTATTTATTATATATATTTTAGTTGGTTATGTGCTTAGCTTGTTAGCTTGCTAAGTTCTGATGATGTTCTGCAGCTAGCTGGTTAGCAATCCTTACAGTGCACAGGTTCTGCAGTTTATCTGGTTCTGGTCCAGTGTGTGGTTCTGTTATAATGTTATATAAACACCTGTTTATAAGATTATGATTAGTATTATTATTAAATATTATCTGTGTGTGTAGCTGTGTGTTTAATGGGATGCTATAGCTGTGGGTTAGACACCTGCAGTGTTTAGCATCTTCAGCTGCACGTGTGTGTGTGTGTGTGTGTGTGTTATGATTTTTATTTTAAAAGCTAATTGAAATACATTTCGTGTAAAGTAATAAATTAAATAATGCATTGATTTGTGTAGGGAATCTGAACTAATATATTTAATTTTGAGAACAAATCTGAGTTGAGTAAACATCAAATTGGTGAACTAAATTTGAGAAAATTCTCAAAATGTTCATAGCAAATTTGAGTAAATTAATAAGATTGTAAAATCAAGATTTAGCTGCTGATGCTGCACATAAAACTCTTTGTGCGAATAACGCAAAAGTGTTTATATACTTTACCCAGTAATTCAGAGCTAAGAAACAAATGTTTTAGAATTAAATGTTTTTAGAATTAGTCTATGGAGATAAAACACCACCAGCCAAGTACAATTGAGATAGGTAGGTGTTTAGATGTTT
Source organism: Astyanax mexicanus (assembly GCF_023375975.1). Classification (NCBI taxonomy): domain Eukaryota; kingdom Metazoa; phylum Chordata; class Actinopteri; order Characiformes; family Acestrorhamphidae; genus Astyanax; species Astyanax mexicanus. The sequence continues at coordinate 27,062,595 of NC_064432.1, forward strand.
AGAACAGTTCTGTTTACACTCGTTAAAAGCAAAAATTCACCCCGGTGTGGATTTTTACTTTCTAGACCTGGACTACCCACCTCTGTGTGTAACTATAGGGTTTAAATAGGATCTCCGGTGGATTTGGTGTTTTACAGAGACTCTAAGACTAGATCAGGGGGTGAACTGCACTTAGCAGGGTATTATTACACATGTTGTAAAAATGTCTGTTTTAAAACATTTCTGTTATTCGTCTTGCTGCCTTCTGTTGCAGTGCTGTTAGCCAATCAGAGGTGATATATTTGCATGTATGAATAATTATGAGCAAGAGCCGAAATCTTATTGCCTATATCACCTAGTTGTCCAGTTGCTGCACCTGGAGACAGGTGCGTATAGAACAGGTGTGGTGAACGAGAAGGCGGAGCTTATTAAAGATGCATGATCACTGTAATGCTAACAGGCTAACGGCTCATTGTCTCTCTTTTTGTTCTCAGTTCTGTGAGGATTTTAAGGAGAAGTGTCCGTTCTGTGTGCCGTGTGCTCTTCAGCTGGCTGATAAATCCCAGACGCCGGTGGTGAGACACTTCGGTCTGCAGACGCTGGAACACGTGATAAAGTGAGTTCTCCCTCCAGCTCCCCCCGAACCCCTGCAGATACTGTAGATCCTCCTCCTCAGAGCTCTGATTGTTTATTTAAAGTTTTATTTATATTAGCTCTTACACAGCGTCTGTCTGCTTCACACAGGTTCCAGTGGAACAACATGCCTCAACAGGACAAGGTCCATCTGAAGAACTGCTCCATGGAGCTGCTGTCATGCGTGAGTAGAGGAGGAGGATGGTTTGATCTGCTCAGAGAAGCTGATTTGTAGAGATTTCTCACTGATTTTTGTGTTTTTTGTGTTGATTTCAGGGAACCTACCCCATCCTGGAGGAGGAGAGTCATATTAAAGACGCTCTCTCGCGGATCGTGGGGGAGATGATAAAGAGGGAGTGGCCTCAGCAGTGGCCTGATATGCTGACGGAGATGGAAACGCTCACTTCATACGGGGTATGTGGTGGGACTTTTTGTCACCTTAGCGCTGGACGATATGGCCAAAATTTATATTGTAATATATTCCTTAATTTCGGTCGATATGTTATAATTTTGATATCAATATAAATACTTTGAAGGCCTTAGAAAAACTGCTAACAATCCCTGCAATAGAAATCTACCTACTACTGTCTGAAAATTTAATTTAAGTCTTTAAAGCCCCTCTCTCAAAACCTATATAATATATATATCATCGCTGTCCTATGAAAAACACTCCATTTTTGTCTATTTTTAGTTTACTACATAATTTGAACAGACAAACTGTCCCTCACGCTGCGCCAAAATTTCTTTTTGGGCTCCTCTAAAGATTTTCAATAGGGTTTAGATCTGGAGACTGGGCTAGGCCACTCCAGAAGCTTGATTTGATTCTTACTGAGCCACTCCTTGGTTATCCTGGCTTTGTGCTTTTAGTCATTGTCATGTTGGAAGACCCAGCCACGACCCATCTTTAATGCTCTAACTAAGGGATGGAGGTTGGGTTGTTCCCCAAAGTCTTGCAATACATACATGTGCCCAGTCATCCTCTCCTTTCCTTAATACAGTGCAGCATGTAGCATGATGCTTCCACCCTCATGCTTCACAGTAGGGATGGTAGTCATCATTCTGGAATTTAAGAATGTGGAATAAAAAAATCATAAATTAAATACATTGGTAATATTTTTAAATGTATTATTTATATAACAGGAGACACAGACGGAGCTGGTGATGCTGATTCTCCTGCGATTGGCTGAAGATGTGATAACGTTCCAGACTCTGCCCACGCAGCGACGGAGGGACATCCAGCAGACTCTCACGCAGAACATGGGAAACATCTTCACCTTCCTCCTCGCCATCCTGCAGCAGCAGGTGGACGCGTACCGCAGACTGGTGGGTGTGCAGCGGCTCTGACTTTACCTTAATTCAGACAGGATCAGGTTTTGCAAAGTTAACATTAGCGCAAGCTAACTGAGATACTAACGTTAGCGGCAAGCTAGCTGACGTTACTGGGGTTACGAAGAGCTAGCTAACATTAGCGTAGAGCTAGCTAACATTGAGAACAGTGAGACAGCTAACAGTGAGAAGTGGTGGAAGAACTGCAGCAATAAAGTCATTGATAAGATAAAATAATAAATCTGCTACTGGATAGCTAACCAATAAGGGTGTTTTAAAACTTTTGACTGGTAATGTATGTCTGTTCTAAGCATTTTCTTTGTTGGTGTAATAAATAAACCACTAGAGGAGAAATACTCTATATAACATGCTCTGAATTTATGTAAGGATTTTTTGTGCTGTTTAATGACTTTTATTTTGGTATTTGGATTTTCTTCATGTTTGTTCTGTTTTGTTTTTTCTTCAGAAAGTAGTTCCAGGTCAGGATGTAAAGGTGAGTATAGCACTGCTGTGTGTGTGTATGGTTTTTATAATGCAGTATTACTGGTACAGTTACTGTATAGTTCTGTATCTGTTTTAAATGCATCTTAAACCGACTCAATGTCTTTCTTTAAAATGCATCTCAGACTGCTTCCTGTAGTGGTTTAAAATATCAGATTTGTACCTGATTAAATTTGTCTTAGACCAGCTAAATGTCTGTTTTACATTTTTCTCAGATCACCTTCTCAAGTGATTTAAAAGATCAGATTTGTGTCTGTTTTAAATTTGTCTCAGACCAACTTCTGAAGTGTCTCATGTAGTCTCCTGAATTGGTTTAAAAGATCAGATTTGTATTTGTTTTAAATACGTCTCAGACCAATAACTCGGTTTTAAAATATCAGATTTGTCCGTTTTAATTGCGTCTTAGACCAAATTAATGTTGTAAATACGTCTCAGACCACCTCCTAAAGTTATTTTTATCTGTTCCCCTGCAGGCCAGAGCTCACTGTCGGGTTGCCATCACCACGTTAAACACCCTGGCGGGCTACATCGACTGGGTGGCGCTGTTCCACATCACTAATGAGAACTGCCAGCTGCTGGAGATCCTGTGTCTGCTGCTAAGCGAGGCGGAGCTGCAGCTGGAGGCGGCCGAGTGTCTGCTCATCGCCGTCAGCAGGAAGGTCTGATTCTTTTACTGAGGAGTTTATCTTAGTGGTTTTAAATTTATGCACTAATTAATAATTTAGTGAGAAATTAAAGCAGTAAGCGGACGTTTGCTACCTGTTATTTTGCATTTAGCAGATGCAGATAAAATAAACACAGAATTAGAACAGAAGCTCCACCGTGCATGTTTTAAAACTCATTTTACAATTGCACATTCTCACCAAAAAATTACGGACAATTATTTTAACCCTGCTGTTCTGTTCTGGGTTAATTTGACCCATTTTCATGTTTGAAGATCTGGGAAAAATAGTTAAAAGTGTTTTTTTTTTCAGTATGGAAATGGTTCATCTCACATATTTGCAAAACTAAAACTAAATAGCAAAGATATAAAACACAATAGTTTTACATAACAGTGAAACATATGTTGGTCTTTCAAAATGTTTAAAGTAGTGTAACATTATCCCAATAATCCTAATTGAAGCATTACCTGTTAGAGGTAAGAAATGCCACTGCACTAAATATTAATAGAATAATTAGTAATGGAAATAGAAAGGAAATTTTCACACTGCTTTTTAGTTTTTTTTTTGGTTTTAGACATATTTGGGATAATTAAACATGCAGAACACCGTTACTGTTCCTGACAAATGAACATAACAGCAGGGTAAAATATCAAAATAAGCCCTGTGTTTGACGCATAGGGGTTAATGAGGATTATTTGCATGCAGCCATGATGAGCAGCAGTGAGGGATTCTGGGTAATAGTGCTAATGTTCCTAATGTTCTGCAGGGGAAGCTGGAGGAGAGGAAGCCCCTCATGGTTCTGTTTGAAGACGTGGCCATGCACTACATCCTGTCTGCTGCTCAGTGAGTTCCTCCTCCCAGCATCCCGCTATCTTTACACATTCTACAACTGTACAAATATTTATTCTACAGCTCTGAAAAAAGAGAGCACTTAAAATTGATGAGTTTCTTTGATTTTACCAAATTAAAAACCTCTGGAATATAATCAAGAGGAAGATGGATGATCACAAACCATCAAACCACCAAACTGACCTGCTTGAATTTTTACACCAGGAGTAAAGCAGCATAAAGTTATCCAAAAGCAGTGTGTAAGACTGGTGGAGGAGAACATGATGCCAAGACGCATGAAAAAAAACTGTGATTAAAAACCAACCAGGGTTATTCCACCAAATATTGATTATTTCTGAACTCTTAAAACTTTATGAATATGAACTTGTTTTCTTTGCATTATTTGAGGTCTGAAAGTTCTGCATCTTTTTTGTTATTTCAGCCATTTCTCATTTTCTGTAAATAAATGCTCTAAATGAGAATATATTTATTTGTAATTTGGGAGAAATGTTGTCTGTAGTTTATAGAATAAAACAACAATGTTCATTTTACTCAAACATAAACCTATAAATAGCTAAATCAGAGAAATATATATATATATATATATATATAAATATATATATATGCAGTATTGGAGTTATCTTTTCAATCTTTAACCCTTTTTTTGTTGCAGATCTGCAGATGGTGCTAAAACTAATGGTGATCAGTAAGTATATGTGTTTACTGTTAATTTATTCATTTTCCAGCAGGAATTGGCACAATGCCCACACTGCTGCCAAAAGTACCAATCGTTATAGACCACTCTGTGTTTAATACATCTATATAATAAATGAGATGCACTAGTATATTTGTTTTTATATAAAAGTACAGTAAAAACTGTTTACTTTATTAAAAATGAATTATTTCTCATAAAGACCAGCAGGATCAGGACTGGATGAGAAGAAGTATATTTTCCTGAAGAGGCTGTGTCAGGTTCTCTGTGCACTCGGAGGGCAGCTCTGTGCTCTAGTGGTAGGTTTCTGTTTATATTTATAATATACTTTAAGTTGTGTATTAAGTTACGTTCACACAGCAGCTAAAAGTGGCCTAAATTTGATTTTCTGACTGAATTTGATATTTATTTAAGGCTGTTAATCACTTATGTATGTTATGTATGTATATTCTAATTGTATTGATCAGATGTAATGTTATATACTGTGCTTTAGGGTTCGGCTGTAGAAACCAAGGTTCCTGCAAACCTGAATAAATATATGGAAGCTTTCCTTGCCTTCACCACTCATCCCAGCCAGGTAAACCACCCCTATACATACATATAAACACTTTAATATAATATAATATTAATTCTGTGTACTGTACTGTTTTCGAATGCTAAACTCTTTTAAAATTCACCCCCAGTTCCTGAGATCTTCCACGCTGACCACCTGGGCGAGCATCTTCAGACACGAGGTCTTATCTAAGGACCCGACGCTGGTGCAGATGTCCGCTAAATACATGAAGACGACCATGACCAACCTGGTGAAGGTGAGGGTCGATAAAAGATCACTGAATTTAAGATTTTTAAGGACCTGCAGGAACCCTGATTAATGCCAAATCAAAATCTGGATAATTAAGGTCTGAAATTTTCTTAAATTTACTGTAAACTTGATGTAGGTATTAAATTTTCAGACTGTGTTTAATACAGGTGGAAAAGCACATGCTTACATTAGCGGTGAGTTAGCTAACACTACCAGAAAGATAGCTAAGGTTAACGGAGAGCTAGCTAACATATTAACATTAGCAGCTCTATCTAGCTACATTACTGAGAAGAGAACTAAGTTTAGCGGAGGGCTAGCATACATACTAACGTCAGCAGCGTTGTCTAGCTAACATGCTAACATAAACTTAGCAGCGAGTTATGTAAGTTACCGGAGAGATAACTAAGGTTAGCGGCAAGCTAGCTAACATAGTAACATTAGCAACGAGCTACCTAACATGCTTACACAAAAACATTAGCAGCGAGTTAGCTACGTTACCAGAAAGAGAATTAAGGTTTGTGGCAAGCTAGCTAACATTTAAAGAGCTAGATAACATACTAACATTAGCGGCGAGTTAGCTATGATAAGTTATGACTACATTTTTGAGTCTTAAATTATATTTATTGCGGTCTAAAAACAAGTTTTAAAAAGCATTACATTTGATTTTTTAAATAGTGCAAGATCCCTGTTAATATAATAGTAATTATTGTGTTTTTTATAATATTTATCACATTTATCTTCTCAGACTGGATTCCCGTCTAAAAACGATAACCCGTCTTGTGAATACTCCCGCGTGGACTTTGATTGTGACGAGGACTTTATTACCTTCTTCAACGGTAAACAGTTTATTATTTTTTTACTACAATCCACGTCTTAAATGATAAAATCACCTCAGAGGCCTCAGAGGATGTTTATTTAGTTGTTTGAATGTTGTAGAAAAAAAGCAGATCACAGACAAAACTAAGACATTTTAAATAGCAACTTTCTGACTTTAAGAAACACTTTCCTACTTTCTCTGCAGTAGGAAATAAAGTTAAAATTAAACAGTATAAAAGGTTTAAATGTCCAAATAAAGAATAATTCATAATAAAAATAAGTATGTTAATGTGTTTCCTACAGCGTTTAAGGCCCAGCAGGGAGAAGTTGTTCGTCAGGCCTGTAAGATCGCTCCGTTTGAAGCGTTTCAGATCGCCGCAGAATGGTTACAGTACCAGATCAGCGCTCCCATCGATGCTGGAAACGCCCCCGGTGAGTATATTTATTTATTTTTTTATTTTTTTAGTTTCATTAATATCCAGTGTAATATCCACAATCAGCAAACAGACTGTCTGTCTTCGGTGTGAATTCAACTTACATGTGACTTGAGTAGCACTGCTGAGGTACGTTTATTCCCAATGTAGCACTGCTGAGGTACATTTATGACTCATGTAGCACCGCTGAGGTACGTTTGATAATGTAGCACCGCTGAGGTACATTTATGAAAAATGTAGCACCAACGAGGTACATTTATGATTAATGTAGCACCAACGAGGTACATTTATGATTAATGTAGCACTGCTGATGTATGTATGTTTATGACCTAAACGTACCTCAGCGTATATATGACCTAATATACGTTTATGACCTATGTACGTTTCATAGTCGTAAACGTACCTCGGCGGTGCTATGTTAATCGTAAACGTACCTCGGCATGTTACAATTTGAAAAGTGTTTAATAAACCTTTTTTATTATTATTTTGTAATACATTAGCTAATGTTTTAAGAGTTGCTGATTAGTCTTTTAATAAGCGATTAAAGACTAAAATGATCTTTTTAAGCAGGTGTTTGGCTAATGCATCAGGAAAATTGTGTTGTTTGCTATCATTTTGGGCCCGGAAAATATTTTATAATTATATATACAATTATAATTGTATTAATTATTTAATTGGTTATTGTTTACTATTTGTGTAATTCTGTATTGTTAGTATTTACTTTATTTTCTTATGTTAAGAGACTCTCGTATCTGGTGAAGAATAGTTGTATTCGGTTATATATAAAGTAAGAATATAAGGAATAAGACTTCTGTTCTGTTTTCCAGCTAAAGCAGACGGGCTGTGTACGGTGTTGTCGCCCTCGGTGGTCCAATGGGAGGCCATGACCTTCTTTTTGGAGAGTGTGATTGGTCAGCTCTTTAAAGTTCTGGAGAAAGAGGTAAAGCTAGCTTTTGTGCAGGTTCTCCATCATACTTATCTCAAAAACAGCAGCATGTAGTGAAATCTGAATTATCTTGTCTTATTCTGATGAGCAGAAGCTTCCTGTGGAGCAGGGCATGGAGCTCCTACAGGCCGTAATGAAGTACGAGACCCGAGACCCGCTCATACTGTCCTGCATCCTCAGCAGCCTCTCCGCCCTCTTTCCCTTCGTCTTAGATCGACCAGAGTTCCTGCCGCAGGTGTTCTTTAAGGTGAGGCGGTTAGTTAAAAGTAGGTCATGCTGTTTCTGCATCAGCAGCCGGAGTCCGAGAGAGAGAGAGTGTACAGGAGGCCAGTAGTTTCTTTCTGACCAGTGATAAATTTAGAAGTCAGAATGTGTTTTTATGACTGCAAAGTTAATATTTATTTTTTATCTTTAGATGTTTCCCGCCATCACGTTTGAATTGGCTGAAGGAAGTAAGGTAAGATCTGATCTTCTCTAAAGGTTTTCTACCTGTTGAATCTGTATTTGTGTTTTTTTATTTTATTTTTTTTATGCCGTTTAAATGCTTTTAGGCTCCTCGAACCCGATCTGTGAAGAACGTCAGACGACACGCCTGCTCCTCCGTCATCAAAATGTGCAGAATGTACCCGGAGTACATACTAGTACGTATTAAATATACAGCTTTTATTTTTATGTTTAGTAATGGTTGTGTACACTTTATGGAGTGGTTAGGGTTAGGGTTTATTGTGCATGACCGGTCTTCGTATATGTTTGAATGGGAAGAGGCCAAAATAGTGGAAACAGAGTCTGATTATTGTCTAGGAAACATATTTACATCACTGATCAAATCTGATAAAAACCTCATGAAGAGTTTGTAGCGTTAAGCTCTATACTGCAGTTTAGTTTTGACTGCTGCGCCTGCGCTGATCTCCACAATGAAATGGGGATTCACCACTAGCATAATGACCCTCCCTCTATTCTCTGCAAATCAGCAAGCTGATTGGCTTATTGTTTTTGCATATTAGTGATGCATTAAAACTAATAATGTTTTTTGCCCCATTTTTCACCATTGCATAAATTTAACAGACTGTTAAATGACTGAAATAACAAAAAAGATGCAGAACTTTCAGACCTCAAATAATGCAAAGAAAACAAGTTCATATTCATAAAGTTTTAAGAGTTCAGAAATAATCAATATTTGGTGGAATAACCCTAAGTTTTTTTCATGCATCTTGGAATCATGTTCTCCTCCACCAGTCTTACACACTGCTTTTGGATAACTTTATGCTGCTTTACTCCTGGTGCAAAAATTCAAGCAGTTCAGTTTGGTGGTTTGATGGTTTGTTGATGGTTTGATGGCTTGAAAACGTAAGACAGGAAAAAATAAAATAAGAATGCACTATGATAAAAGACAAGTTAATTGAGAAATACCTTAAATGCTGAATTATTTAAAGGGCTAAAAGGGAACTATAGTTTACACTGCCAGTACAGAATAAAGACTGCGTATTAATGGGATATCATTCATTAATTTATTAATTTTTAATGTTTATTTTTTATTTTTAGCCGTACTTTGACATGCTCTACACCCAAGTGAAGGATCTGTTTGTGAATGAGATGCTGCTGACGCAGATGGAGAAGTGTGCGATGGTGGAGGCTCTGGTTCTGCTCAGTAATCAGTTTAAGGACTATGAGAAGCAGAGGGTGTTTTTGGAGGAGCTCATGGCTCCGGTCTCGGCCCGCTGGCTCTCCGAGGAACTGCACAGGTACTGAGTTAAAACTGGAGAGAAAACGAAACTAAAATGTGGAACTCATATTATTATTATTATATAGATGTATTAAACACAGAGTGATCTATTTTAAGTGTTTATTTCATTTATTGTTGATTTATTATTAAGCTTACAGCCAGTAAAAACCCAAAAATCAGTGTTATCAATATTATATTACAAGATTAAGTGGTACTTTTGGTTAGCAGTGTGGGCAGGGTGTCAAATCCTGCTGGAAAATGAAATCTGCATCTCTATAAAAGTTGTTTTCAGCAGAGGGAAGCTGTAAGATATGAAGTGCTGTAAGATTTTGTGGGAAAATAAAACTGCACTGACTTTAGACTTGATAATAAAACACAGTGGATCAACACCAGCAGATGACAGACATGACTCTTCAATAATGTTTAATACAGTTGATTTAGAAATTACTTTGGTATTATTTATCATTTTTACTTTTATTAACTTTAATACAAAAATATTTAAAACAGTATTTGTTCCTGTACTGTGATTTTTGGCAGGTCGTTATATAAGATGTAAAAAATGTTGTTGTTTGTGTTTGTTGCAGTATATTGTGGGATCCTGTTAGTTTCTTGTCGTTCGTTGGCGCGGACCGAGTCGTCACAGATCCCAGTGATGAAGATCTGATGGGACTCAACAGATCCAGGGTAAATATTAAATAGATCTATAGTTTTATAACTTTAAAAACAACTCAAGTCTGTTTTAACATTAAACTAACTGGTTTTTGGGCTCTCTTGTTTCACTGCAGCTGAAAGAAGTCACAATGTTCGAGGAAGCACTGCATGAGCGTTTGCTTTAAATGATTTGGTCCTTTTACCTTTTTACTTTTACTTAAAAGTACTTACTTTTAAGTTATTGTTTTTCCACTTCCAGTAGCCAAATATTTTTGTTTGGCAAATATTTAGTGCATCCCAAGTTAATGGCTATATTTTTAACTTTAGATTTTGTTTAAATCTGTTTTTAACTTGAATCAAATTTTTTTTTTCTCTTACAGCTTAAAGAAATCCTAATGTTAGAGGAAGCACTGCATGCTGACCTTAAATAATAGAAATCCTAAAAGCCATTTTTGGCACATTCCTGGTCTATAGCTGTATTCATAACTTTAAAATTAGCTTAATTCTGTTTTTAACTTTAATTTAATTCTTTCTTTGTCTTACAGCTAAAAGAAAGGCTAGTGTTAGAGGAAGCACTGCATGATTAACCTAAATAATTATTTAGTCATTTTTGGTTGCTACATTTGGAATATTTCTAGTTTATTGCTATAATTATAACTTTAAAATCAACTGAAGCCTGTTTTAACTTAAGTATTTTTTTTTTTATTACTGTTCTTTAATTTTTTTTTTTTTTTCTACTTTCAGTAGCCAAATGTTTTGGGTTGCCAAATATTCAGTGCATTTCTAGTTTATAGCTGTATTTATAACTTTAAAATCAACTCAAGTCTACTTAAAATTACTTAGTTTTAAGTAATTGTTTTTCTACTTCCGGTTGCCCAGTGTTTTGGGTTGCCAAATATTGAGTGCATTTCTAGTCTGGGTGTTCTGGTTGATGACCAACTCTCCTTCACGCACCATGTGGCCTCGGTTGCTCGGTCCTGCCGCTTTGCGCTCTATAACATCCGAAAAATTAGACCGTTCTTGACGCAACAGGCCACCCAACTCCTGGTGCAAGCGGTCGTCATCTCACACCTCGACTACTGCAATGCCCTGCTAACTGGCCTCCCGGCCTGTGTAGTAAAACCACTCCAGATGATCCAGAACGCAGCAGCACGTCTGGTCTTCAACCAGCCAAAACGGGCACATGTCACCCCGCTGCTCATTGAGCTCCACTGGCTACCAGTTGATGCATCAAATTCAAAGCTCTTACAATCGCCTACAAGCTGATACAGAACAGCTCCTTCCTACCTGCACTCACTCCTGAAGGCTTACACTACCTCCCGGCCGCTGCGCTCCTCCAATGAACGTCGCCTTGCTTTGCCAAACAAACATTCACACAAAGCAATCCAGACTGTTCTCATACAGAGTTCCCCAATGGTGGAACAAACTACCTTCTACTACCAGATCAGGAGAATCTCTCACTATCTTTAATAAACTCCTGAAGACAGAGCTCTTCAAAGAGCTCTTACTCTCCTAACACCTCTAACTAACTACCTTCTACTACCAGATCAGGAGAATCTCTCACTATCTTTAATAAACTCCTGAAGACAGAGCTCTTCAAAGAGCTCTTACTCTCCTAACACCTCTAACTAACTACCTTCTACTACCAGATCAGGAGAATCTCTCACTATCTTTAATAAACTCCTGAAGACTGAGCTCTTCAAAGAGCTCTTACTCTCCTAACACCTCTAACTAACTACCTTCTACTACCAGATCAGGAGAATCTCTCACTATCTTTAATAAACTCCTGAAGACAGAGCTCTTCAAAGAGCACTTACTCTCCTAACACCTCTAACAAACTACCTTCTACTACCAGATCAGGAGAATCTCTCACTATCTTTAATAAACTCCTGAAGACAGAGCTCTTCAAAGAGCACTTACTCTCCTAACACCTCTAACACACTAACTACTTCTAACCTCATTTCCTTCTTCCTCTCCTTCACTCCTCTATCCTATTATTCCCCTTTGACCTCCTTTTATCCCTATCCAAAGATGTTTTACCTTTAAACTTATTTTACATTGTACTTGACTATTGTAAGTCGCTTTGGACAAAAGCGTCTGCCAAATGTAATGTAATGTAATGTAATGTAATGTAATGTAATGTAATGGTAATAGTAGTCTGTAGCTGTATTTCTGGTTGTGAAAGAGTCCGGATCTGCTGGCCTGTGTTGTAAGTGCTGTGTTCTGGCCGGTTTCTCTTGTACGTATGTGAATGCGTATGAATGAAGCCGTGGTTGAGTATTTAAATGCCTCTCGGACGGTTTGGAGCTCCGGTTTCAGAGCCCTGATCCTCTCCTGTTTGCTTGCAGATCAGTTTTTGCGTGTACACCATCCTCGGAGTGGTGAAGCGAGCGCGCTGGCCCGATGATTTAGAGGAGGCCAAAGCTGGAGGCTTTGTGGTGGGCTACACTTCCACTGGAGCCCCCATCTACAGGAACCCCTGCAAAGACCCGGTGCTCGCCCTGCTGCCAAACCTACTCGCCTTCATGAGGTGAGCAGGTTTGAGGTGGCTAGTGCCTTCAGTAATCTCACACTGGCAGCCCAACTGCCCTCACGGATTGTAGTGATGATGGAAATGGTGATAATCAGTTATCTACTGATGGTTTTGGTGGATAATTGATGATTAAGAGAGATTAAGAGTGGTCGAATGGGAAAAAATGAAAAATATATATATATATGTACGCTGTTTTAATGATGAAAAAACAAAACATAAAACTGAAAATTGTAGAGCATTAGTACTTCAAACTAAAAAACATCAACTATAAGGCTCCATAATATTGGAAGGTATTACTGATATTTGCATTTCTTTGCTTTTTTTTCTTCTCCTCTTTCTCTCTTTTTCCGTAGTAGATTTGTCCTTAAAACTGAACAGTGTTATTTTTTTATATTTTATATTTTGTATTAAGCAGCAAAACCAAGATCAGTTACTGTCCACTCTATTACGCTGCGTTCACATAGCAGGTAAAAGTGGCACAAATCTGATTTTCTGTGTAAATCCGATATTTATTTAATCTTTTTAATGTGACTCATATGAGTTCTGTCTGAATGGTTCTCAGTTTGTAAGTGGTGCGCATGTGCGACAGAGCCGTGCTTCACGTTAAGTTTCGCTTTTAATCCAGAATAATAAATCAGAATCTCAACTAATGTACTCTTATGCAAAAATAGCACTTTTTTAAGAATCATATATCCCTGATGCCTTATCTCTATCAAGAAGTGAATAGCTCTGTCTAAATTAGTGTTCTCTTAATTCATGTTTGGAGATGATTGGAGAAAGATCATTTTTGGGGAGTTGTATCTTTGCTGTTTTGCCTCACTTATGCTGCAAATCGAGTTGTAAGTGTTTTTTATTTATTGGGCAGTATGTTTGGCTTGCTCTTATGTTAATCAGATATGTATCAGATTTCAGTACCACATATGGAAGTCGCCCAAATCGGAATTGAAATGGTCAGATTTACTGTGTTTTTTGCTGTTTACGCCACTACATAAACACATTTCCACATTTACCTGCTGTGTGATTCTTCTTTATCTTTTCAAACTTTTAGATAAAATAAAACGTCAGAGACAGAAGATCTGAAACCGTTTCTGCTCAGTTTACAGTGTTGTACGCTGATCATCCTCTAGTTCTTTAACTAACCTCCAGTGGATGGATGCACACTCTACCGCTCCTCGATTGTTTAGTTTAACTTTTGCATTTGTTAAACAGTTACAGCAAAGTGTCCCACATGATCAGTGGAGCTCATAATGCTCATAATGATTTTATATTTCAGTCATTTCTTTGAAAGGCTTTGTTTGATCTCATCAAGTTGTCGTTCCAGGACTCTAAACAGCTTGTTCCTTCCGGAGAACGTGGCTCGACTCAGTGAGACCTTTAGTCGGGCGTATGAGGTCCTGGACGTGGAGAAGAATCTAATTTTGTGTGAGTTTAATGATCTTTATTTTAAAACAATACTTATTATTGGATTTTACATATTATTTCAATGCGTGAATTATAATAAATGGACTAAAGAGTAAAAAACATTCACAATTTCGATATTAACCCTTTTAGACCCAAGTTATGTTCCCGTAATGGGTAAAAAAAGCTGTTTTGTGCCTGTAAAGCACACAAAAGAAGAATCTGCTCATATAAAGTCCAGTTTAATCCAAATTCTATTTAATATTGACCTTATGTCACAAACCATCAAACCATTCCTACACAGCAAAGTAAACATGATTAGTGTTTAAGTGTCTAATTCACATAAAATTAGCAAAAATTAGTTCTTATTACTTTGCCTGAGCTGCCTTTTTTTCAGTTAAGTGGGCGGGGCTTAGTTACTGTCTAATTGGCTTGTAAACCAGTTCATTGGCTGGTTCATGCTCTAAACTGATAGACAGCAGTGAGTATTAATTAGTTTTATTTGAAACACAACATTAAAAAAGGAAATACGTGATGTCCGTTGTAGTGGACGCAGGGTTTGAAGACGTCTGGCTGACCCACATGGAAACAGAGAAGAGAATTAGAGTTAATCTAACGGGAGAAACTTCAGTAATAAAGTTATTGGTTTAAAAGCTGATATTGTAGTGCATATTTTGACGTATTTATGATTTTTATCATGTTTTTTCCACAGCAATTTCTCAGCCTACCGTGGACGTGTACGACACTCCGGTGTACAAAAGCTCAGTGGAGCGTCTGCAGGGCTTCTTCTGCGCTCTGTATGATAACAGGTGAGCCTGGATTACGCTTTAAGAGCTGCAGAGCATCTTTAAAAATTAGAATATCATTTATTAAAGTCTTTTTTTTTTTTTTACGGCTTTTGATTTTTCAAAAAAAAAAAAAAAAACTCAAAGGTCCTTAAGATTTTTTATTATTCCAAATAAAGGTCAAATTTAGTTTAGTTTAAGAAAAATGATTTAGTTAAGAAAACTGGAAGAGACTGAAATATATACGACAGTCATTTTTACTGTATTCATTTTATTTTACGAGAAAGTGAACATACAGCAAAACTACGAACAGTCCTGTCTACGTCGTGATTACCTGAATCCACTCTGACAATTTTAAGAAAATCAGAGAAAGTCAAACATTTTTTGACTTTCCCAATTTTCTTTAAATTCGCAAACTGGATTCAGGTAATCACGACGTAGACAGGACTGTTCGTAGTTTTGCTGTATGTCCTTCCAAAGCTGAGTCTTGGACAATAGAGTTTTGCAGACAAGCCAGATAAGAAAATAATGCATTTTTTTTTGGTTTGTTTGTTTTTTTATGTCAAACAGTGAAATAAATAAACATTAAATAAGATCACTCTGTTTTTAACACATCTATATAATATACAAGTTTCATATTTTCATAATTACTGAAATAAAGTAACTTTTAAATGTATATATATTTTGCACTAGGATTTTACTCAACAGCAGTGACTAATTCATCTGTTTTCTCACATTTTTCTTTTTCTTGTTTGCTCTTGTAGTTATCATATCATAGGGCATTCTGGGACGGCGTTGCAGCAGGATTTCTACACTATTGATGGTCTTGCGGAAAAGTTAGTGAGCTCAACCCTCGTCCACCTGGAACACGTTCCTTACCATCGACTCCGCCCCCTACTCCATATCCTTTATAACATATAACCGAACATATAAAATGTGCTTTTTAATGCCTTTTAAAAGCTTTTTTAGGACTGGATAGTGAATCGTAAATATCAAAATATTATACTTAATACTAATTAATACAAATCAAACCTTCTACAAGGTTTACTATTTATTTGCAGTTAAATTCTTGTAAAGAACTTGCTTGTGTTGCTTGTAGAAAAATCTTAGTTTTATTTCTGTATTGACAAATTTTAAGCCAGAATATGCGATAAATATGCTAATGTTTCTCTAAATTAATGTAATTACAGAATCCCAAAGGGAATTAATACAATGGGTGATCTCCATAATAACAGTCTTCTAAAATATTTTGTATAAGTTTTAGAAGATAAAAATACCCAGAAAGTTTTGGAAAAGTCATGGAAATTTACCAATATTTGTGTTTCCACTTATCGACAAAAAAAATAAATAAATTTTGACTATAGTTGTAGTTGATTGTTGGTTTTATTGTCCATGTCTTTTAAAAAGTGTATAATCATAAATCATAAAAAGTCATAATAGTCAAAGGTCAAACTCTATTGGTTAAAAAGTGTATGAACCCTGTTGTTCATATTGTTCAGAACGTTTTTTCCTTAATGTTATTTTTTGTTAACGGATGTTCATGAAGCCTCTGGTGACGTCCTGTCCTCCAGAGTACTACGCCGGTGTGATCTGTCCTGTACTGGGCGTCCTGTTTACTCACCTGCTTCAGGTAAACCTCTCCTGTCTTCTGTTCTGTTTTACTGTAGTGCTTAAAAGTGATTCTAAATCCTTTAGAATTTTCAGTATTTTGTATATTTCTGCATGAATACGATATAAAACATCATCAGATTTTTACACTACAGTCCTAAAATTAGATAAAGACGATCCAGTTAAACAAACGAGACAAAAATATTAAACTTGTTCATTTAATTATTGAGGAAAATGATCTAATATCACATATTGGTGATTTAAAGCTGAAAATATGTGAAAATACGTAAAGCTGTAGGATTTGAAGAGTTAATTAAAGGTGAAATTCTTGAGTCTTGTTGAAATCCAGTATTAAAGTGCTGTAAGACTTTCAGTAAAGCAGAATATTTCTCTTACAGAGACTGATCTCCCGGTGGCAGGTCATCAACCAAAGAACCGCTGAATTGTGAGTGATCTCTACCTCTAATTTTTGATTATTATGATTTATAATGATTAATTTAGGTGGCTTTTCCGATTTGCAGTGTTTTTAACCCCTTTTCCATTGTGGTTATTAAATGCAATTTTCGCTTATTTTGATATACCTTCTGTTTAGCTTAGAATATAAAAAAAAACACTGTACCCTAGGGGTTAATGCCTCATGTGAAAATAGATATTTGGACCCCAAAAATTGATGCATTTTAAAGTTAAACAAGTGCTGGATGTTAATCTACACAGATTTCTCTCCTGAAAACTGTTTATTTGGGTGAGTAAAGCACTTCCGTTTATTTACAGTAAGATTAGATTCACAAATTTCTCCAGCACTAAGGCTGGAGCATTAGCATTAGCGTCTAACCGAAAATAGCAGTTAGCATGCTAATGCTAATGCTGTGCCAGCAGTGCTAGCCCGGGTTAGGAAAAAAGTTAAAGTTAAGTCTAAAGCACTCGAATCCCGGTCATGCAGCTTGCCATCAGCTGCCAGAGCTCTGAGAGAGCACAGTTGTCCTTGCTGTTTCTCTCTGGGTGGGTACAGTACAGTAGATGGCGCTCTCTCTTTCCCCTCATCACTCCTAGGGTGATGTGGATCAGCACAAGGCTGCGTCTGTGAGCTGATGTATCAGAACCGAGTCGCTGCGCTTTCCTCCAAGCGTTAGCGCTGTGATGCTTCTCAGCAAAAAGGTTAAAAAAGGGCGGAGTCTGACTTCACATGTGTCGGAGGAGGCGTGTGCTAGTCTTCTTTACCCTCCTGGTGTTGAAGATAGGGGGTGGGGGAGTTGGGTAATTGGTCGCGTAAAATAGGAAGAAAATGGGAATAAAATTAGAAATAAAGTTGTTTTTTTTAAATATATAGTGGTCCAGAGGATGAAGATGAG
The DNA here is from genome assembly GCF_023375975.1 of Astyanax mexicanus. NCBI lineage: Eukaryota > Metazoa > Chordata > Actinopteri > Characiformes > Acestrorhamphidae > Astyanax > Astyanax mexicanus. Next base: position 27,080,281 of record NC_064432.1, read on the forward strand.
TGCAGTGAGGAGAGTCAGGTGACTCAGGAGATGCTGGAGGATCAGCTGGTGCGATTGGCTACCAGAGAGGTCATGGATCTGCTCTGTGAGTTACCCCTACATTTCCTCATTAATTATTTTATCAAACTTTTTAAGCATTTTTAAAGCTGTTTCCTCATCTATTATTTCTGCAGACGTGTCGTGCATATCAAGAAAGTGTCCAGAAGCAGCTGGAAACAAGGAGGATGCAGATGGCAAGTTCACGTTCTAGAAGTTCTACCAGTTCTATCAGTTAAAATAGCTTTTAGGGAAATTTTATCAACATCATTACTACAGAGAATCACTGACAAGAAGGTGCAACACAAGCAAATGTGTGACTCAATTCGTGAGCCATTCGCTGAATCCCTACGTCATTAAGCCCCTCCCACCCAACACTTCTTTTCATATCACCACAGTTACCAAAGCGGTTATGCCCTGCAGCGGAAAGTTTTTAGATTTTAAAGATTTTTTATAATTTTTTGAATAGAATAGGTTCAAGGTTAAGTGGTATACTAATGTGTGCATCTTTTTATTTATTTATTATTATTATTTTATTTTATTTTTTTAGGAGATGAGGAGATGATGGCCACGGATTCTTCTCATCTTAATGCGCCCCAGACCTCAGATGAGCTCACAGAACTTGGCAAATGTATTCTAAAAAACGAGGTAAAATCCTTTGTTTTATTTCTACTTTTCTACAGTTTTTATGTTATACAGAATGTCTCATTGTTATTTATCTCTAATGGTTTCAGGACATGTACATGACTCTCCTGACCCTGTCCTTCCACTCCCTGTCCTGGAGGGACACCGCTAACTGTCAACGGGTGGCTTCTCAGTTCTGCTGGGCTTTGCTAAGACAGGTAATTTCTCAGGGGGTTCTGGGTAATTTTCTCTTTTATGGGGGTTTTTATCCTCTGTGATTTTATTCCTGTCCAGAACGATCATGTAGGTGTTTTTCTCAGACGTCCTCTGAGAAAATTACAGGCCATAATTATACTTTGGGCGCGGCACAACAGCGAGTGAAAATGGAGGAGCTACTGAACGCTGTGACGTCATGTGACCAAGAAAAACTAAAGCCTAAAATCTCACTGATCCTCCTGTTTTTTATAATTGCAGTCCGGATGCAGGAGTTTTATCACTAAAGAGTAGAAGAGTGAAATATTTTACACAGAAGGATTTTATTTTAATTATATTGTGATATGAATAGTGATTTTGTGATCTGTGTGTTGTGCAGGTAATTTGGAGGAGTCTGGTACCGGAGGCGGTGACGTGGGTCTACGTCAGCGTGCTGAAAGCTCTGCAGATGCACGGTCAGCATGACGGCTGTAATGCTGCGCTAACCCAGCTAGCCTTGCTCATCTACGACGCTCTGGTGAGACTATAACTCTGATTAACGTTAGATATTATTGTAGACGTGAGTTCTAATCACAGGTCATGCTACTGTGCCATCAGCTGAGTCAGAGAGGAAGCTGTTGTTAAAAATATATCTTATGTTCAGAGAATAGTGCAAGAGTCACTCTTAGCTGGTATAGTATAGTATAGTGTAGTATAGGTAATATATAGAGTAGTATCAGGAGTTTAAGGAGTGTAGGGATTGAATTTGTTTAGGGTATTATTATTATTATTATTATTATTATTATTATTATTATTATTAGTAGGATTGTAGTATTTTTTTGTGATCTTCACAGCGGCCTCGATACGCAGAGCTGCGCACCGTCATGAACCAGATTCCCAACATCCACCCGGAGCAGATGGAGCAGTTTGACCAGAGGACTCTGAACCCTACACTGCAGAAGATCGGAGAAAAGAAGAGGAAAGACCAGTTTAAGAAGCTCATTGCTGGAACTGTGGGGGTAAGAGACAGTTGTGTAACTTGTGTAAAAAACAAGGTATAGCATGTTTCTTTCATTTTCGTATCCAATTAGATTAGTGGAATCAGAAGGGGTGGGGTATAAACACAACGCAATACAACACAACACAAAATCAGAACCACTTCTGACACCAATCTTTAAATCTATAAACTCTGGTGCTGATACATGGTTGCTAGGATGTTGGTAAGGTGTTGATATCGTATCCATAGTGGTTCCTAGGTGGCTCCTACGATGTTGGGTACTGGTTGCAAAGGTGTCCATGCTGGTTGCAGTGGTGTTACTATAAGACAACTACAAATGTCCTATATGATCAGTGAAGTGAAGTTTCACCAGCACCGAGACTGGAGCAGGATTAGCATTAGCTGCTAACCGCAGCGCTAGCTGTTTCACTGTTCAAAGGCAAGTACATCGAACTGTAGTGTTAAAACAAACTACGTGGGACGAAGCGCTAGCTGCTAGCACACCAGCTCACTGAAACACTCAAGATTCCTCAGTGTAGCGCTATCAGACGGTGTTTACTGGCGCTAAGCACTGGTGCTAACCGCGCTGTTAAAAATACTGGAAAACTAAGCTTACTGTTAATAAACGGAGGAGCTTTATTCACCCAAATAAACGTTTTTTAGGAGAGAAATCTCTGTAGATTAACATCCATGTTTGGCGCATCATATGTATGAAAATAGACCATTAAATGTTAATTAATAATTTATTAACATTTCTTTTTCTCTATAGAAACCCCTGGGGCAGCAGTTTAAGAAGGAGGTCCACTTCCGGAACCTTCCATCACTGTTTAAGAAGGTGAAACCTTCAAAAGACATTGTGGCCAATAGTGAAAATTCTGGATTAGTGAGTCTGTTCACACCTGAACACGAAGAAAACTAATTAAAAAAAAACACTGACACTCACCTGTTACAGATCAGCATCTCCTCTCACTGATGTCTTTTTTTTTGTTTGTTTTTGTTTTTTATTTAAATTTTCGGATTTGTTAAATTGTTAAAGCAGGGTTCTACAGTGGATGTGTTTTTCTACATTGTGCCATTTTTAAAAAATGAAAATAAAGAAGCCAAACGACTGAAAAGGAGCTATAAAGCGTATCTAAAGTGGGTCGTGGATTTTGTCTTGTGTTATAGACTGAATGAAGCCCCAGCACTACATTCCATCTCCCACCGTTAACTTGGTGGATATAACGAAACTTATTATTTTTTATTTTTTTTTGTTCAACGTCAGCTTGAGATAAAAACACTAATCGGTATGAATTTTGTGTACAGAAGACAGTATGTAGAAAGTGTCGTGCTATTTTGCTGTTTTTAATAAACGTACACTGAGTGGTCATCTAAGAATCTGGTGGATGTTTTGACTTATTTAAATTCATTTTATGTATCTTTTAGCTTTAGAGCGCACATTCATATACCAAGAGTATACATCACTTTTCCCATTTTCTTGTGCTATACATGTTTTATACATTTTTTGCTCGTTATATACCTTCTGCTTTGGTTATACTACATTACAATGGTGTGTGAAAAAAGTGTTTTCTTTTTTGCATGTTTTTCCCTCTCAAATATATAAATATTAGTCAAAGACAACTCAAGTAAACACTAAATGCAGTTTTTAAATGAAGGTTTGTATTAATAATGGAGAAAATAACCCAAAATCTACATGTTCCTTTGTAAAAAATAGAAATAGAAATAATAGAATAAAATAATATATAAAAATAATAATAAATAAAAAAGAAAATAAATCAACATTTAATATGTATATGTAAAACAGAAAATTCTAAAATAGCATAAAAAAACGAATTGATACATAAAAACTAAAACTATAAAATAAGTAAAATAATAGTAAAAGTAAAGTAAAATGTTAAGAGTGATAAGAAATGGTAAAATGAATAATAGAACTAAAGAACAAGAATGAAAATATAAAACAGAATAAAAAATTAAATAATAAAAAAAAATGACTTCATTAAAATATTTTACATTTATTCTAACCACCATACGAGAGCCTGTTTGTATCTTTGAACTGGAGACAAAAAAAAAGAAATCATGAAAGGGCAAACACTTTTTCACACCACTGTATATATTATTTAGATTAAGGATCCTTATGTTTAGGTTATATACAGTTTTATACAGCTTTTCTGTTATGGTAAGATTGTACTGAGATGTGTTGTTTTTAGAGGCAGCCTGAGAAAGTTTCACATCATTATTTTTACTGATGAAGTAACTGACCACACTGATGACCTCACACAGATATAAGATGTTTTATTTAGATTTAATATAAGCTTGAACATATGAGATCTTCTTTTATCAGAGAAGAAAATAAGATTTATTGCTTTAAAATTAGAAAATTTATCTTGCTAAGATTTAGTTTTTTTGTAGTGTTGCCATAAAACTTAAAAAAAATGTGGTCTATCTAAACATGCAGTATTTCTTTTGAATTAAATATTGTACTTTTTAAAATATTAAGCATTTCTGAGATTTCTGAGTTGTTTTTGATTAGTGTCGATTAGTGTCTAGTTCTCACATAACTCAACATGTTGCATGGACTAAAAGCTAAACTTAAGGGCAATCTGCACCCTGCCCTATTTTTTATTCTGTGGATACTGTGGTTATAATGCAATGCAGAAGCAGCTTCCTGTCAGTGTGTACACAACTATAGAAAAACAGTAGTAGGTAGTTGAGCTCAGTTGCTGCAGAAAGTTAATATAGAGGATAATTTGTAAAGATGACCTCCCACCATATCTCGGTAAACATGCACTATTATTTTTATTTTATTTTTTAGTAATAACTGCCAGACTGTGAAAACAGAGAGAAGTACATGGGACGGGTGGTATGCAGCAATTTACTTTAAAAACTATTTTTACCTGTCCAAGTAACATTTTCCTAATGGCTAATCAAAGCAAATTCATCCATGTCTAAACATATTTATGATCCACGTTAGTGATTTGCCAGTTTATAAAACCATGCAAACCATTCCAAAATATTAGCCTGAATTAGTCAAATTGAAAAGCAAACACTACCATATAAAAATGTAAATACAATAAGTGCCAAAATTTAAATACAAAACTACTATTGCATTACATTTCACTGCACTTAACCAAATTTATTTCTTTCAAGGAAATGTAATAAAATGCAGAAAAAAAATCAAATCGTGTTGTTTGAAAAGTTGACCAGTCTGGATTTGAACTGACCAATGAGAATCTGCTGAGGCGTGGTCTGAACTTAAAAAGTAATATTTTTATTTTGTTCAACTTAAAAATGCTAGGGTTTAAATAATGCAAAAAAAATGTTTTTTTTTAAGTAATCTTTACTCAAACTGCTGTTTGCACAGAAACAAATTACAGGTTAACAGTGCAGAGAAAGCAAGACCAATCCAGCAGCTGATGGTAAGCTGCATGACAGGGATTTGAACCGGCGAACTCCAGATTATAGCGACAGCACCGCTTTAGACTGCTGGACCATTTAGTGCCCTACACATACAGTATTTATTCAGTGCTCATTAATGGGTATTTAAATGTAGATTAAAGAATCAGCAGTAGATTAGATCTGCAAAATCTAAAATTAAATTAAGCCTTCTTCTGATTTTTCAGCTTCTACAGCCGTTTTTATTGGTGTTTTTTTCTTTGTAAATCTGTTTACAGACTAAAACACACAACAGGGGGTCTACCATCACTCTCAGACTCAACAGACAGAGGCTCATCTTCAGGAGGTTCCCCAAACTGTATCGCCACACTTCAGTATACATGTACAGACTGAGAAAAAACAAATATACTGTTGTTGTGATGGTAGCATAAGCTAACAGAGTGAGGTCTGGTTTCTTGGTTCTTTTAGAGCTGTTATCATTGGGTGATGTTCTACAGACCACTATCCACGAGGTTACGTTCACACATACCAGCAGAAACACACTGAGGATGAGTAAAATGGGTTGACCAAATAATTCACACAGGAAAAAACAAATAAATGCGATGACGTACTGGATGAAGGAGCAGGGAGTGAAGAACACATGAGCGGAAAACGATGGATATCTCGGAACCAGAACGCTCTCCAACACCATCATCTGCTGGAGGAGAACACCACAGATGCTTAACGCTCCCCACGAAGACACCACAGTTCTGCATGTGGTGTTTGAGTTCCAGGAGCAGTTGTCTTGCTTGGTTATGATGTATGGGTTTAGAAGAAGCTCCAGCAGGTCGTTGAGGAGAACGATGATGACGAAGTCTGGGATTTGTTTATGAAGACGGTATAAAACAACCAGAGCCCAAAGCAGAGCTGCTGCACCGGCGCTCTCAGCGCAGATGAGGAAGATGGACAGTCTGATGGAGAAGTCTGATCTTTCACCAGGAGGAGGAGCAAGATGAGGATTATAGAATGGACAGTCTTGTATCAGGACACAGGCCATGGTAAGATCACTCAGTCGTACTCTGTTGGAGAACCTAGAACGAAAAACGTTAAATCAGGTTCCTGAGTTTATGTAGAAATAATCTGAATTTGGAATTCTCATTTCAACTACTCTCATTTTTCAACTTTTTTTTTCTTATTATGAAGTACATTTGAAATCATTATTTTGACATAAAAATTTATTGTTTTGAGTTATTTTTTTTAGATCAAGACACTATCAAGATTTGAGAGTCATTATTAACATTAATTAAAACGTTGAGTCAGGTTAAATAAACTGAGTTTGTAATACTCTAAATTCTTGAAATCATAATGTAAGCATAATGAATTCAATAGAAGCACATTTCAGCCACTTAAAATAAAAAATACAGCAAAATAAAAATACAGCGTTTTTTTTATTATTATTAAATATTATTAAATAGGTAGGTAGGCAGGTAATTAATTATTTTGAGATACTGTCTCAACAGTTTGAGATACTAATTTAGCATTTTGAGACAGTAAGAGATACTATCTTATTTTCTGAGATACTATCTCTAGTAAGTCATTCTTTTGAAATACTCATTATTATTAGTTCATTATTTTATTTCATTTTTTAGATATTATCCCTTTTTTGAGATAGCAATTCATTATTGTAAGATAGTAGGCCATTATTTTGATGTTATCTTTTTTTATTTTTTTATTTAACTTTTTAATGTATTTTTTTATTTAGTTTAACCAGGTAAATCATTAAGAACAGAATATCTTAATATTTTGAGATAGCAAGTAATTCCTTTGAGATACTAATTCATTATTTTAAGATAGTAAATCATTATTTTGAGATAGTAAGCCATTGTTATGAGATACTATCTTATTATTTTGATACTTAGTCGTTTTTTGGAATACTATCTTATTATTTTGTGATAGTAAGTCCTTATTTTAAGATGCTAAATCATTTTTGGAGATACTATTTCACTATTTTGAGATAGTGAGGCATTATTTTGAGATAGTAAGTCAGTCTAGTATCTCAACATAATGAGGTAGCAGTTTACTTAATAATAATAATTAAAAGAATGTGCTTTGAAAAATGTTTTTTGGATGACAGGAATGGGCTTCCATAGGTTTTTGTTATGTTATTATTTCCGATTGTTTTCCTTTTCTAGACCTTTATAGACCATTACAATGGATTTCGTGTATTTGGATTTTAATGTTTTGTTACATACAACAATAATTGAGATCTGTTGTCCATCAGAATTGATTATGAACCAGCCAATTAAAAAAAATTACAAGCCAAAGAAACAGTAGCTTAGCGCTAGGATTGGTTATAGTTTAAAAATGATTGATACTGATACAATACTTTGAATTCAACACTGATACCAAAAATATACTTTTTTTGATACGATACGAAAACAAGGAGCATTTTGTTTGTAGCACTTTATTAGGAACAAAAACAACAGCACTACTTGTAAGAATTTACTGATTAATTATTAACTTTAGCATATTTTAAAAAAAATATTTCTTATCATTTCTTGATATATAGTCATATCCTAGAAATCCAAAACTTCAATAATTCAGTAAACGTATATAAAAGATTAGAAACATTAATGTCTGCTCTTACCAAAGATGTGGCCGTTTGCACTGCTGATCTGAAAGAGACTGAATTTTTTTTGTTTTTCTCAGGACAGAAAAAGCCCACAGAAGTTGTGGGTTATTGTGTAGTTGTTTCCTGTCCTTGTTTGGCACTGTTGGTGTAACCCTGGTTTTTAATAGCAGAAGTAAATGGTGCTTTCACGAAATGCCTTTCTAGGAAAACACCTCTTTCATGTTACATTGGTTAATGCTGAAAGTAAAAAGTATCTACAGGGTTCCCACGGGTCCTTAAAAAGTCCTAAAATGTTAAGGTTAAAATCTGGGTAATTAAGGTCTTAAATTGTCTTAAATTTACTGTAAATTTTCTGTATGTATTAGATTTTCACATGTGCGTTTAATGTTGGTGGGAAAAAAACAGTGGCCCATCATAAACATCATTACTGGGGAGAGAACTAAGGTTAGCAGAGAGCTAGCTAACATTAGTGGCAAGTTCGCTTACATACTAAATATATCGGCGAGTTGGCTAACATACTAACTTTAGCTAACTAAAGTGAGCTAGCTAGCATTACAAGGGGGGTCTTAAAAAGGTCCTCAAAACATTAAATTTGACTTTTAAAATGGTACAAGAGCCCTGATCTAACTAAGCTTCTAAAGAAAAACCAAGGTTAGCAGAGAGCTAGCATACTAGTAATGATAAAAGTTGGCTAATATACTAAATTTATCAGCAAGCTAGCTAACATACTAACTTTAGCTAGCTAAAGCGAGCTAGCTATCGTTACCAGGCATAGAAGTAAGGTTAGTGGAAAGCTAGCTAACACTAGCAGCAGGGCCCGCTCTGCATACGCAGACAACGCAGCCAGCGTTAGGCCTCAACCATTTTGCAGTTGCAGGGAGCCAAATTGACTGAGAATGAAATGTGTTGAAATTATGACATTATTAAATTTAAAACCCAATGTGAATTATTTATGATACGCTCATCTTTTTTGTCTTTAAACATTGCATGGGGCACCTACTCTACTACTTAAAAGCGGCACGTTATTATTTTTGTGCATAATATACTGCCCCCACCCCTATTGCCTGAAATGGCACGGCTCGGTTTGCTCTGTTGGTTGTTGCCAGATGTGACATTTTCCAGTCAAATAAATAATCAAAAAATGCATGGAGGCACTAAATCTTGCGCATGTTTAACCATTTTTAAAGTGTATGTGGCCATTCTATACAAAAACTTGTCCAGTGCAATATTTGTGTAAGTTAAAAACTTAAAATAAAATAAACAAATAGGATGAAAAATCGTAACTTATCTGGCAACCTTAGTCCTAACTAAAGTAGCAACGCTACTTGAGTTTGGCAGGAGACAAGTTCACCGCGCGAAGTTGCTACTAAATGGTAATTCAACTATGAAGCGACGGTTTGAGTCTGGAGCTGAGAAGAAGAAAAAGAAGCAGAAAGATGAGGCCCATGCATCCCTTTCTGGTGAGTAACTTCGATGATAAAGGTTTAAATAGTTTTGATTACTTCATGTTCAGTGGTGTTGCCTGAGCTAGTTACGTTGGCTTTGCTGATTTGGTAGCTTTAAACGCTTAACTAGAAACTAATCTGGGTATTGCAAGGCACGTGGCACGTTTGCAAATAGTAGTAGTGTAGTTTGAAGATTTTTAGTGACTTTAATAAAAAATTAATAAACAGAGTAGCCTACCTATTGACTAATGCCGTCAGTGCACTATCCAAATGGTCTGTATGACAGCAGGATCAGACAGCTCTATAGATTTTGACAGGCTGATATAAATACACCACGAATATAAACGATAATTTCATAACCTTTAAGGCTGGCTTGTGTAAATGACGTGTCCACTGCTTAAAATAGACATGCATCGTTTCATTTATTATTTATACATTATAAATAGTACTCTTGTGCTGTTCTTCACTGTTATTGGCCTTACTTATAACGTTGTAAATATTCACAGTTACATGTGTAATTTTAATAAATAGTAACATTTTGCGTAAACCTTTTGTGTTTGTGTGTGTGTGTGTGTTTTTTTTTTTTTTTTTTTTGGGAGGGGGGGGGGGGGCCCTCCCTGACCAGTTATGCTTAGGGCCTCCAAAACCTTAGCAGCGGCCCTGACTAGCAGCAAGTTAGCTAACATAGTAACATTAGCAGCAAGCTAACTAATGTTCCCAGGGATATAACTAATGTTAGCGAGTAAGCTAACATACTAACATACTAAAAAAGCTGAAAGTTAGCTAATGTTACCAGGGAGAGAACTAAAGAAATTATGATGACATGTTTGGGGCTTAAATTATATTTATTTGGGTCTTAAAAAGGTCTTAGAAAAAACATTAAATTTGACTTTTAAATGGTGCAAGAACCCAGATCTAACTAAGCTTCTATATCTGTTTAGAAGAAAATTAGCAGCTCTGTATATGTCTTGTAGTCCTTCTGAGCTCCAAATCATCTCCATCTGTCAAATGTGTTGCCTACATTAATTTGTATTTTAAGGAAACTGTAGTTTTTTTTAATTGGGTAGCATCCAATGATCCAGTGTTTCTACTGCAGCTATATTCAGCTATTTTACACAAGACAGAAAATGAATATATAATATTAAATCTGCTATATATATGGAAAAACACATTAATGTGTTGTTCGAGTGAAAATGGTTTAGGATTGAGGGATGAGACCACTACAATGTAGAAACTGTCTTATGGTTAATATTAAAAATGTTAATTATATATACTGATATATTATTTTGAGCTGGTGGAAGATCTTTAAAGGTGCATTATGTAGGACCTGAGAGTGAGTGTGTGAAATGGCTACAGCAGTCCAATTTCAAAACACCACAGAGAGTAGTCTGCTCCGCCCACCCCTCCCCAGACACAAAACTTATTTGGGTTGCCAAATTCAGCAGGCTGAATCTACACAACGTTAAGAGTACGATCGAAAGGAGAGGAGAAATACAGCAATTCTAAACCCTTATACAACCCGTATCTAGAGTTATATTGACTGTATGTTACACGAGGGAGAGCTAAAGTGCAGTGCAGTGCAGAAAGGGTTGTTTAAGCTCTTATTAGAAATATTAAACTGCACAGCTAGTCTAAAATATAAAATATTCAGCATGGACTTTTTACTATTAAGAAATACACTGGAGAGACAGTATTTGGAATTTCTATTATAAAGAGCTGAGTCGTAATTAAAGAGGAAGTAAAATTTAATGTACATTAATGGTAATATAGGACTAGTCAGAATGGAGAAATACTTAGTAATAATAATAAAACTGATCTCTAAATCTAACCTTTTCACCAGTCAGAATTACAGTAGAGTTTTAGTATTCTTAGTATTTAGTATTAAGTAACTATAGTTTTACTAGTATAAATGTAATGACTACAACTACAATATAAATATAATATAACAGTGGGCGGAGTCAGAGGCTAAATCACAAATATATTTCCACTCTGGGAAGGACAACTCAAATAAGAATATACTTTATTCTTTATGAGTTAGCATAAAAAATACAGTATAATACTTTATTTATATACGTACTGTTTCTTTAATTATCAGGGTTGCACCCAGGTTGCCAAATATGGGCACAGGATGCAGACTGCAGTATCACTCATGACTTCAGTGGTCTATCTGTGTCTTTATCAGATCAGCAGAGCATCGACTACATCTCCGGTAAGAACTCAGATTTAATATTAAACTCAGTTATAAACATGAGAATTTCACATTACACAGATATATCAGATAATCAGACAGAGATATCCTCATTAACATATAAGAATTACACTAATTTCAGCATTTTAATCAAGATTATGTATTTTTTTTGTACAATTTAAGATAAAAAAAAGAGTTAGAAAAAGTAAAGTAGCCCAAGGAAAGGTTTGATCACATCAAGTTTTTAGAGCTCTTAGATCATTTTCAGTAGGTAATACTTAATTATTATGTTTTTTACACACATCGTATAGTCCTTTTCACACCAGAGACACGCGCATTATGAGGGACAGCATCTCTAATGTAGTTTAGACTATTAATATTATACATTTAGACTATGTGCAGTTTTTATTCTCTATAATATAATTTTACATTTCATTAAAAGACGAAAACTAACTCTTTCACCAGTATACTGATTATATCATAATAATGCAGTTAGCTTTGTTTTAAAACAATGAACTTTTAATAAAGATTAGTTTGGGAAATTGTTGTTTTAATCAATATAACTAATACGATTAATATATTTTATAATTTTAAGATTATAATTGTTATAATTTCATTATTTTAGAAACAAAATCACATTTGTTCTATTTATTCGCTACAATAAAGCTTATTTATTTATAAAGAGAATTACAGTCATCTAATAATCTTGACTAAACAAATTATTATACATTATATATATATATGATCTCAGCGCAGCTGATACTGCGAAAATCTTTAAACAGTTTTAGTCCTGACATTTTTCATTTCTCTAAAATTATATAAATAGTGTAAAAATTCTATTTTTAATTTTGTTTTATTTAGCTAGTTTAGTTTGTTTCTGAAGAAGAGACGTTATTTATTTTATAACACACTGCGCAGTGCTGTGAATTTAAATCCGTCTCTATTACTTATTTATACTTGAAATTAAATGTTTACAATTAAATATAAATAAAACATTTGTGTATCATTCATTCATTTGATTTTGATTCTATTGAGAAACATTTCATGATTTCGTTTTTCGTTTTTTAATATAATATGAGAAAACAAATAACAGCTTCTATTTTCATTTTTTTATTTGATGATCCAAACAATATTGATATGGAAACGAATCAGAAGCCAAACTTGATTTAAACAAACAGACAGTCATCTTTAATCCGTTAAAGGTTTATTTACAGTATTTATAATTTACATTATTTTTGTTCCTTTGGTTTCAAATAAAATTAAATTAAAATTAAATACATTTCCTTCACCCGACTCGGCCCGAGGGAAGTGATGAGAAATTCAAGAAAATGTTAAAAAAAAAATGTCTGCTTTTTAAATTTTTATTTTATATAAAGCTATGGTGTGATAATCGCATTATGGCAAATTAACAAATCAAACTGTGTTTTAAAAAAGTTGCACAAGTTAGAATCATGCAGCCACGTGTCCGCACGCATTATGCTCTTGACTTGCAGCGCTGTGTGTAGCTGTTCTTAAATAAACATTTTTCTAAAATAATAGGTCTATGCTTCTTCAGTGTTGCAATGTTAATTAACATCATTCTGAACAGATTTTGCTCATGTATCAGCCTGAACATGATTTAAAAAAAAAAAAAACATTTTTAACACTGTACTCACAAAAAATGTGGGGTTTAAATTGGGTTTGGGCTAAAGATGAGAGTTTATGGGTCAGGATCTAGACACTGTACTATTCACCTGAAAGTCTAGAGCATTAATAATTAGCAGGTTCTAAATGTAGATAACTGATGGTAATTACAGCAGCCCTGTAACAGCTTATCAGAGGAAAATACTCCTTTCCCTCCCTCATTGCTCCGCTCTTAAACCAGCCTAAGCAATTAAAATTACATTTACCTCAAAATACTACAACCTTAATCTTGGAATATTCTGACTTAAATCTCGTATTATAAGCTAACTGTTTTTATTTGGGCCACTCTCAAAGTAAAATAAAAACTTTACTTCGAGAATAAAGTCGTAATTTTATGAGATTAAAAACGTGATATTACAAGAAAAACATTGTGGTATTTTGAGGCAATTTTTCACCGTCTACTGAGGAGAATTCTTTGCCAAGCAAAACTCTACATTATGACATTAAAGTACCATTTTAAGTTGAAGTATATTTGTAGTTTATAAACGTATAAATGTATTTTGTGTGGTCTATACCTAAATATTGCCTTGTCTGTAAAGGCTAAGAGTAATCCATATGTTACAGTGCTTGTACAATGTTAATAGTTAAATAACATGGCGGTAGATGTCATGTGGTTATAGCATAGAGGATGATGTGCTACTAGCCTAAATTATGAAATATTTGATAATATCATTTATCGGCCCAAGGCTATGTGTATTCAGTGATAGGATTTTGTCTGCTGGTAATTTAAATATCCAGTATTAGTATATAACAGTCTATGTAACCTACAGTACTGGTTTTCCTCTTTAATATTAGATGTATATGGATGATATGAAGGGTTTCTTTAATCTGCTGCTCATATCATTTACGACCTTCAGCGAAATCTCCTCGAAAAAGTTTCTCCATATATCCAGAAGCAGGATGAGAAAGGCCATCACTCACAAAGAAAGACTTTTTATTGCTATTATTGCATATATTTGAATTTTGGGAACCCGCCCTAAACTGTCATTATGAGCCCGACCCGACTCGACCCATAAACTGTCTGTTTTCGGGCTGTTTAAATGAGGGGAAATCTGTTCAGAATGATGTTAATTAACACTGAAACATAGAAGCATAGAACTATTATTTACTAAAAATGTTTTTTTAAGAACAGCTGCACACAGCGCTGCAAGTCAAACAGACGTGCGGCCAGAGCCGCGTGATTATAACATTCTAACTGCTGCACCTTTCTTTAAACAGTTTAACTTGTAACTTACAAGGTTGTAATAGTTTTGAATGTTTTAATGTAGTTTAATTTGATTTTGTTTTCACATTTTCTCCTCCAGTCCAGTTAGTTTTAGTTAGTTTTTATAGTGGGCTTGCTAGTTTTTATTAGTTTTTACACATCACATCAGAGAGCTCAATCTGAGAAACACATAAACAAACTCAAAAACTCAATAAACTTTACAGATTTCACTAATTTTCACTACAGACTACGTGGTTTTATCTCCCTCACGCTCATATTGTAATCCTGTACAGAATTCTGCAGCTTCTTCAGGGTTTTCTGTGGTTATTTGGCGGCTAGACAGTGCCGCGCGCTGCTGTGCCGAATCCGACCGCCCGCTGTAAAACTGCTGTAGTGAAAACAGCGCTTATAAATAAATTAACAAACAGGAAAATGAAGGTATTCAGTCTGTAATTTGAGTTCGTTTTAGTTTATTTTATAAACACACAATACAGTTCTAGTTAGTTAATTTTTTTCTTTTAATTACTGTTTTTATTAGTTTCAGTTAACAAAAATGTTTTTTCACTTTTAGTTTTCGTTATTTCGTTCATTTTCGTTAATGATAATATTTAGTTACTAAGCTATATTGTGATTATCACGCCAGAGCTTTATATAAAATAAAAATATAATTAAAAAACAGGTGCCAACATCTCAGACTATTTTCTGGAGCCCAAACTCGGGCCTCGGGTCGGGTTCAGGCAGAGAATCTAAGCTCTACTGGGCAGTGCTGTGAAGTGTGTTGTAAATAATTAAATCTGTCTCAATATATCCAGAATCAAGATGAGAAAGTCTTTTTATGGGTATTTCTGCAGTGAATTCTGGGAAAACAGGTTGTGACATTAAGAAATTGGCTCGGTAAATTCCTTCACACTGTAAGACAAACGACGCACGATGAAGCTAAAATTCAGCCCGATCATAATATTCAGTCGCATCCGTCCAGATCAGGCTTAAAATCGGGCTAAAGTGTCAGTGTGGCTTTGCATCAGTTTGCTGATGTTTCTCTTTATAATGTACTATCAGTCGTCTCAGATTTCAGTCAAATCTTTGAAAAAATATCCAGATACATGTAGACTTGGAAAGAGGGATCAGTGTTAAAGAAGCTGGGTCTGTTTTAGATTTGTACGTTAATAAATGTTCTTTCTGTTCTTCCAGCTGCTGTTTTCTACTGAATCTGGAGCAGTTTGTGTTTCTGCTGCTGGTGAAAAGCTTCAGTAAGTGATTTAAATCCTGTTAGATTTTCTGCAGAGAAAGATCTTATTATTTCTACATTATTTCTACATAATAATAAAAACCTGACTCATCGATTTCTCTTTATTTTCTACAACAGAGCACAGCAGAGAAATCTCACCATGGATTATGATCGTTTCTACTACAACACCAGAGGGGCCATCTTCTTTATCTTTGCTGAGTGTTCTGGTTGGGCAGCTCTGGTTTGGGCTCTGGTTGTTTTACACCGTCATCGTAAAAACAACGGTCGAATTCCAGCTTTAGTCACCATCGTTCTCCTCAACAACGTGCTGGAGCTTCTTCTAAACCCATACATCATAACAAAACTCATCCAAGATAACTTCCCCTGTTATTTCCACACCACCCCATGCAGAACACTGTCCTCTTTATGGGGAACATCAGTGGTCAGTGGTGTTCTCCTCCAGCAGATGATGGTGTTGGAGAGCGTTCTGGTTCTGAGATATCCATCATGTTCTGCTCATGTGTTCTTCACTTCCTGCTCCATCATCCTCTACATCATCACCTTTATTTGTATTTTTTTGTGTGTATATTTTTATCTATACCCGTTACTGATTCTGACTGTGATTCCACTGGTATCTATTAACGTGATCCCATGGATAGTGGTCTGTAGAAAACCACCCAATGAACACAGCTCCAACAGAACCAAGAAACCAGACCTCACTCTGTTAGCTTTTACCACAAACACACTGATCATATATTTAATTTCTCTCTTTCTGGGCATTTTTACAGGTTTTTGGTATATATATAGAGATAGAGATAGAGATAGAGATATATTCTTTGTCCTGCTGATGATGAGTTTCTGTCTGTTGAGTCTGAGAGTGGTGGTTGATCCTCTGCTGTGTGTTTTAGTCTGTAAACAGAAACCTGCTGTAGAAACTGAACAATCAGAGGAAACTGAAGAATCCTGAAACTGTTCCTCAAATCAGATCAGCAGGATCAGGGCAGAGAAAAGGAGAAAGAGAGATGTTCTTGTGTTCTAATTTCTGTTTTTATCTATTTGTAATTTTTTTTATGAAATGCAAGTTTTTTTGTTTTTGTAATGTATGTTCTTTAATAATCACATCAAATGAATCCTTATTAAAGCCTATTATTGTATTTTACTTCCCACTGTAATTTAGATTTGTATTTATCACTCTGAAAATGTTTTTTATGATTTCTACTCAGAAATGCATCAGTTACTGTTATGCTTATTTGTAATGTTTTCTGCACAACAGATAATAATTAAATAAAAAGAAAAGAAAAGTTTGAAATCTTTCATCTTTAAAGCTCAACAGTTTGACCCTGACTTGAACTCTGAAAAATGATTTCTGGTGACTATACAAAACTTTTTGAAGCGAATCTAATGAGCATAAAAGTTTTGTATGGAATTTTTTCTGAGAGTCAATCCGCATTATGCAACACATCGGATGCATAATTCATAAATGATGTGTGAATCCCAATTTTGATAAAAAAAAATAAAACACACACACACAGGGTCGAGCTTTATACAGTGACACGCCCTCTCATTGTATTGGGGTGTAACTGTGTCTCACTGTACCATTGGATTCTCCGAATCAACTCAATCAACTCAATTTTGCAAGTTGAAAATGTGTTTAATTTAGGCTAGGCCTCAAGTCTAGGATAGGATTAATCACCTATAAGTGTTTTAGTTTGATAGGAAAAGCATAAATCACATTTTAATCAGTTTTATCGCACAAGTTTCGCCACTTGCTCCTGCCTTGAACAAATAAGAGTAAATGATGAGGGTCAAAAATCACCAAAAGTTAAATCTACATGGGAAACGACACAATGGGGTGAAGGTAGAACACTTCAGCTTTACAGTCAACCACTCCTCACTCAATTTGAGGGAAAAATGGACATTTTATTGCTAAATATGCACATTTTGTTTCTCGGCTCTCACGCAACAACACACTTTGGGTACATTGGACTGGAACTTTCTCAGCTTGCGAACAGGGTACAGGGATGAACCTTACAAGTTTGGACAGAACTCATCTCAGGCTTTACAGAAATATCATTTCACATATCACATTTTACAGGGGTTGGCAGACTGAACAATTAACCAGAATATCTTTTTCTGAATCTGGCCAAAATGGGCTGATTTGGCCTTAAAATCCTCAGCTTCTCTTCATTTTATAGGAATGATTCCTACAGTTTTGAAAAGATCATTGCAAAAACACTCAATATGTGCAGATATCTTTAGGAATGAAGGTTTTACAAGGGTTGGAACCTGGTCAAAATGGGCTGATTTGGCCTTTAAATTCTCAGCTTCCGAGCATTTCATAGGGATGATTTCTACAGATTTGGAGATATCTTTAGGAATAAAGATTTAAAATGGGTTGGAAAATGACCAGCTTTAGCTGGAATGTTTTTTTTTTTTTACCTGGCCAAAATGGGCTAACTTGGCATTAAAATTCTCAGCTTGTGAGCATTTCACAGGGATGCTTCCTACAGATTTGGAAAGAACTAATCCTAATCTCTACACTAGATTTGTGAGGATAATGGGCTAATTTGGCCGTAAAAAATAATAAATTAAATAAATAAATAAAAGGAAAGGAAAAGTTTGAAATCTTTCGTCTATAAAGCTCTTTGTCTTTTCTCAAACCCTTCAAACAGAGAGAGTCACAGTGTGGTAATCAGGTGGTTTGAGCAGTTTCCCTCTTGGTGGTCGGTTGTTTCAGCGAACAACTTTAAAAAAACGTGTGAAAAACAAGACGCACAGCTACCGGTGGTTTCAACAAAACACACATATGATTTGCACACAGTGTTCAAATCATACTAAAAAAAATTCCCCAAAATTAAATTATTTTAATATCCTCCAAAGATCCTCCAAAGATAAGGCCATTCCAGACAATCAAACGCCTTCTCACCATGATATATTTTAAGTGTAAAGCTGTAAAATTTAATTTCTATATAAGAGCAGGAACCTGACTCATCGTTTTCACTATAGCTTCTCGAACAGAACACAACAGACAGACCTTAGTATGATGTTTTGAAAATCACATCAAATGAAACCACATTTAATCCTATTAATGTTAACTTTTAACTTGACCAATATTAGGAATTTCCTAAATTGTTTTGGTAGAAGTTTTTTGTATGTATTTTACAGAAATAACCTCATTTCCTTCTTCCCCTCCTTCACTCCTCTATACTATTATCTCCCTTTGACCTCCTTTAGGCCCTGTCTAAAGATGTTTTTAACTCTATTACTTTTGTATTTCACTATTGTAAGTTGCTTTGGACAAAAGCGTCTGCCAAATGTAATGAAATGTAAAGAAATAGCTCCCGCTGTAATTTAGATTTTTATTTGTTATCGCATCTGTAAAATGCTTTTTAAGATTTAAATTCAGAAATGCATCAGTTAATGTTTCTGGCACAACTGAAAAAAATAAATTAAAAAGAAAAGAAAAGTTTGAAATCTTTCGTCTATAAAGCTCTTTGTCTTTTCTCAAACCCTTCAAACAGAGAGAGTCACAGTGTGGTAATCAGGTGGTTTGAGCTCATTGTGGCAGCAGTTTTCCTCTCGGTGGTCGGCTGTTTCAGTAAACAACTTTAGAAAAAGCTACCGGTGGTTTCAGCTCGATCCTGTAGCTGCTTTACTTTATTTTCTGTTGCTTTAGAAACAATTACAGCACATTAAATATGATTAAAAGCTTCAGTAAGTTTTTAAAACCTGATATATATATAAACAGGAACCTGAGTCTTTAATTTCACTATAGCTTCTCAAACAGAACACAACAGACAGATCTTAGTTATGGTTCGTGAAGTATTTCCCTATACAGATATTGTAAAATAATATTTTACAGTCATGAAATAATGCAAAAGTATTCATACTCCTTAACCTTTTTGCGCATTTTGTCTCCTTACAACCACAAATTTCATGTATTTTATTTAGATTTTAAGTGATAGAAAATCACAATGTAGCACATCATTGTAAATTGGAATGAAATGGATAAATACAGGGTCCTCAAAATTGGCTAACCGAGAGTAAGTTTAACCTGTTAGCCAATCGTAGCGCAGCTGGCATAAAACTACCAGCCAATCAGCTGGTGACTCTTTGGCTCGCAGCTTTTAGACACTTTGGCTTTTTTTCTGCGCTACATTTGCGCAGTCTCGGCGCTTTAGACTGTTTGTTTCTATTTTTCCGCTGGAACTGAACACTGTCTCACCATAAAAGTTCTCAAGAAAAACGATATAAAATGTGTAAAAAAGTGCTTTATATAAAGGTTAATATTTCTTTGTATTTGTAATAATAATTACTAAGAATTAAAAAATAATAATTAATAATAGTTAATGAGAGTAAAGTTTTAAGCATTAGTTCCTCCACAATCTTGTATATTTTCTTGGTTTGGATAAATTGGAGTTTGTATCGCTGTATCTCAACTCTGTCTAAATCAGGAATGCCCAAATTTATGGTGTGAATTTTAAGAAAATCGGAGAAAGTCAAAAATTTAGTCCAAAAAACCTTAAGGGTTTTTTACCCTTACGTTATTTTTGGACGAATTTTTTGACTTTAATTTTTTTCTTTAATTCACACACTAGATTCAGGTAATCATGACGTAGACAGAAATGTTCTTAGTTTTTCTGTATGTCCTTCCAAAGCCGAGTTTTGGACAAATGAATTTAGCTTTTTACTCTCAGTAACTTATCAGTATTATAACAGTGACTTTCTTCTCTTCATTTTCTTAATCAGGATATTTTCCCCCAGAAAAATAAAGAATAATAAAGTTAGGTAATGTTCCTAAAATGTTTAATTTTATTCATGTGTTAAATGCAATAATTTCTCAGTTTTCTTGTTCTCTTCCTACTTTTGTTTTTCCCGAGGGTTCCCGAGATACTGCACAATCACAATTAAACTTAACAAAAATATTCCCTTTTAATGCTTCCTTTCTGTTTTTTGATGTGGTTGTTTCCAGGCATATGAAAGAAATGTTATTATATTAGCTTTACCACAGACAGATGTAATAAGAAAAAAAGGGGAAATCTTAATAATACTTTAATCAGTCAATTAATCAATGAAAACAATCGTTACCTATAAGGCAGAAAAACACGTTGTTATCACAGAGATTTGAACTCATATTCACTTGTTCAGCAGCACTGTTATGATTAGTCCACAGGTTTATCCTCCTGCACCACTGTAGTACATTGAGGAATGTTCTCAATTATTTCTGTCTATGTATAAATATATTTATTTTTTGTCTGTTTTTCCTCTAAAAGCAGCGTTTCCTACTATTTTTATTACATTTTATTATTTTTATTGTATTTGTTAATTTTATACACATAGAGAACCAGTAATACAAAAAGAAATTTAGACTCTTTGTTTCGTTTTTTTTGCGCTACAATTGCGCAGGCTCGCCACTTTAGACTCGTTGTCTTTTTTTTCGGAGACAAAGAAGACACGTTTAAACTCTTTGTCCCGTTTTAGCGCTACAACTGCGCACGCTAGCTGCTTTTAGACTCTTTTTGTTTCCTTTTCTGCGCTACATCTGCGCAGTCTCGCCGCTTTAGACTCTTTGTTTCGTTTTTCCGCTGGAACTGAACACTGTCTCGCCATAAAAGTCCTCAAGGAAAACAATATAAAATGTGTAAAAAAAAGTGCTTTTATATTAAGGTTAATATTTCTCTTTTTTTGTAGTCGTAATTTGGTAATTGAGGGTAAAGTTAAAATATATTGTTTCTCTGTGTTTAAAGCATTAGTTCCTCAACAATCTTGTATATTTTCTTGGTTTGGATATATTGAAATTTGTATCGCTGTATCTCAGCTTCTGTGGGATGTACAGCAAAACTAAGAGCAGCTCTGTCTAAATCAGGAATGCCCAAATTTATGGTGTGAATTTGAAGAAAATTGAAGAAAGTCAAAAATTTCGTCCAAAAAAACCTTAAGGGATACCCCTTACGTTATTTTTGGACGAATTTTTTGACTTTCTCCGATTTTCTCTAAATTCACACACTAGATTCAGGTAATCATGACGTAGACAGAACTGTTCTTAGTTTTGCTGTATGTCCTTCCAAAGCCAAATTTTAGTCAACTGAATTTTGCTTTTTACAGATGAGCCAGATAAGTAAAAAAAAATTCAATAATTTCTTAATTTTCTTGCTCTCTTCCTACTTTTGTTTTCCCCCAGGGTTCATTCTTCAGAACTGCACAATCACAATTAAAGTTAACAAAAATAAACTCATGATTTTCCCTTTTTAATGCTTCCTTTCTGTTTTTTGGTGTGTGTTTCCAGGCATATGAAAGAAATGTTGTTATATTAGCTTTACCACAGACAGATGTAATAAGAAAAAGGGGAAATATTAATAATACTTTAATCAGTCGATTAATCAATAAAAACAATTGTTACTTGTATTGCATAAAACATGTTGTTAGCAGGGAGATTTGATCTCACTTTACCATGGTCAGCAGCACTATCCAAGTTGGAACTACAGGTTTATCCCCCTGCACCACTGTAGCACATTACTAAATGATGTAATTAATTTCTATATTCTTTTAATTTCCTTGCAAATAGTCTATTTATTCCTCTAAAAGCGGCGTTTCCTACTATTTTTATTACATTTGATTATTTTTATTGTATTTGTTGATTTTATAAACACAGAGAACCAGTAATACAAAAAGAAATTTAAACTGTTTGTTTCGTTTTTTTGAGCTTCAACTGCGCAGTCTCGCAGCGTTAGACTCTTTGTTTTGTTTATAGCGTTACAACTGCGCACTCTAGCTGCTTTTAGACCATTTGTTTACTTTTCTGCGCTACAACTGCGCATTCTCGCCGCTTTAGACTCTTTGCTTCGTTTTTTGTGCTTCAACTGCGCAATCTCGCTGCTTTAGACTCTTTGTTTCCTTTTCTGCGCTACAACTGCGCATTCTCGCAGCTTTAGACTCTTTGTTTCTTTTTTTTGAGCTTCAACTGCGCAGTCTCGCTGCTTTACACTCTTTGTTTCGTTTTCTGCGCTACAACTGCGCAGTCTCGCTGCTTTAAACTCTTTGACTTGGTTTCTTCGCTACAACTAAACGCTGTCTCACCATAAAAGGCTGAAAGAAAACGGTATTAAATGTATAAAAAGTGCTTTTATATGAAGATTAATATTTGTCTGTGTTTGTAATAATTTAGTAATTGAGATTAAAGTTAAAATATATTGTTACTCAGCGTTTAAAGCATTAAATTTTAACTATAATTCCTCCACAGGTCAGATTTCGTGCTCGGAAATACGGAAGAGCTTAAACAGCGGTTTCCCTCACATTAACAATAATAATACAATAAATACAGTTTATTATACCGTTTATTAGACCTTTTTATATCTGTGTCTCGTTAAATCAGTCTTATAAACTCAGTACTGTCTAATTTAATAAATTGTCTGAATTTTCATGCTGTTTAGATGTGAAAAATACTGTAAAATACAATGTTATCGACTAGTATTGCTAACGATGCTAACCTGAGGGATAAAGTAGGACATATTTAGATTCGCCATAAAACACCAGTAAATGATCCACACTGTAAAATTTCTAATTTAATCCCTTGTGGGGAAAATTGTTATACTTAAATTTTGCTAAAATAAGGTTGTACCTAAGTTATGTTATTTTGGAACCACTAATTTGTACTTAATTACTGCTTATTTATAATTAAAATTAAATACATTTGCACTAAATTCAGTACACTAGTAGTCATATGTTATTTTCACCACTATTTAATATAATTTAAATATATATATATATTGTGAGTTGTACAACTGACAATTAGAAACATATTAAACTTGTGATTTAAGTGTAGATTTAACATCACATTCATTTTGAGGAATCTACATAACATACATTTATTAAAAGTATAGTTTTATCATAAAAAAACAGTTTTACAAAAAAACACTAAGTATATATTTTATTAAATCGATCAGCAGTACAAAATTAGCACAGCTAAAAAAAATACTGAAATACTGATTAACTATCTAAACATGTAAATATTAGGAGAAAAAGTATACTTTAATTACTCCCCATATAGTTCTATTATTACTATTATTATACATAAAAACACATTTTTTTACAAGTTTTTTTGAAGGCAATCAATCATTTTTCTTTCTCCAATAAGATTTTTTTTATCACTAATCATCGTTTAAGTGATTATTAAGATTATTTGGCTTATTTTAGGAATATTGATCTTAGTCTTATTTTATTTATAATTTTCACTTTATTTTAAGCAATTTGACTCAAAATAAACACAAAAGGTCTTATTTCTAGTTATTCTGGTTCTAGTGATTGATTTGTGTTACTTCACTCATTTTGATAAATACTTTGCGATTGATCTTATATTGATATGAAATATGAATAAGAAAATAATGCTTACTCTGTTGTTTTTTATATTTATCGGCTCAATATAAGTATTTATTTATCAGTTTACACACATTTCCTGTCTAGTTTTTGACAGTGGATTTTTTTTTTTTTTTTTGGGGGGGGGGGGGGTAAATCAGCAAATAGAGCGCAGCATAAGATCATTCATTATTATTAGATTCATTATTGTTATTATTTTAACTTTAATTTGAACCCAGTTGTTGGATTAATAATCAATATTTGAACACTAAACATATATACATATATTTATATCTATAGGTGGTGAATGAATGAATGAACTGTGGGTTTGGTGAACAGGACTGACTGGACCAAAACATTTCAGGAGCAACAATCAGGTAATTGATGTATTTTTATTATTTTTATTTTATTTAACCTTTAATTTAAGCAGTTAATTAATTAAGAACATCTTCTTATTTACAACAACAGCCTGATAAATAGCAGAAACGACCTGAGAGAAAAGTACATCAGAAACAGAGGAGGATAAAACATTTAAACTGTAAGATTTATATGTTATATGATCATTTATTTTGTGTTTAAATGATTAATTTCCATCATTTTAACATCCTTTAATGTAAAACATAAATATATATAGTGAATAAATTTAGAGGAAGATTATTAAATGTTTGCTTGTTTATTAGTGTCATTATTTCCTATTAACTGTAGAATAGGAAATGTGAATATAAATAAAAATGGCTACTCAAAGTGTTTCCTGTTTCTATTTTAGTCAAAAAATTACCCAATGAGAATATTTTTCTGTCTTATTTTTCCTTTAAATATTATTTAAAAAAAATAAGTACAGTTGTGGTCAAAAGTTTACATACACTTGTAAAAAAACATAATGTTATGGCTGTCTTGAGTTTTCAATAAGTTCTACAACTCTTATTTTTCTGTGATAGAGTGATCGGAACACATACATGTTTGTCACAAAAAACAGTCATAAAATTTGGTTCTTTCATAAATTTATTATGGGTCTGCTGAAAATGTCACCAAATCTGCTGGGTCAAAAATATACATACAGCAACATTAGTATTTGGTTACATGTCCCTTGGCCATTTTCACGGCAACTAGGCGCTTTTGGTAGCCATCCACAAGCTCCTGGCAAGCTTCAGGTCGAATGTTTGACCACTCTTCTTGACAGAATTGGTGCAGTTCAGCTAAATGTGATGGTTTTCTTGCATGAACCCGTTTCTTTAGCACTGTCCACATGTTCTCAATGGGGTTTAAGTCAGGACTTTGGGAAGGCCATTCTAAAACCTTAATTCTAGCCTGGTTTAGCCATTCCTTTACCACTTTTGATGTGTGTTTTGGGTCATTGTCTTGTTGGAACACCCAACTGCGCCCAAGACCCAACCTTCGGGCTGATGGTTTTAAGTTTTCCTGCAGAATTTGGAGGTAATCCTCCTTCTTCATTATCCCATTTACTTTCTGCAAAGAACCAGTTCCACTGGCAGCAAAACATCCCCAGAGCATAATACTACCACCACCATGCTTGACAGTAGGCATGGTGTTCCTGGGATTAAAGGCCTCACCTTTTCTCCTCCAAACATATTGCTGGGTGTTGTGGCCAAACAGCTCAATTTTTCCTCCAGAAGGTTTTATCTTTGTCCATGTGATCAGCAGCAAACTTCAGCCGAGTCTTAAGGTGCCTTTTCTGGAGCAAGGGCTTCTTTCTTGCACGGCAGCCTCTCAGTCCATGGCGATGTAAAACACGCTTGACTGTGGAGACTGACACCTGTGTTCCATCAGCTTCCAAATCCTTGCAGACCTGCTTCTTGGTGATTCTTGGTTGACTCTTGACCATCCTGACCAATCTCCTCTCGGCAGCATGTGATAGCTTGCGTTTTCTTCCTGATCGTGGCAGTGACACAACTGTTCCATGCACTTTATACTTGCGTATAATTGTCTGCACAGTTGCTCTTGGGACCTGTAGCTGCTTTGAAATGGCTCCAAGTGACTTCCCTGACTTGTTCAAGTCAATAATTCGCTTTTTCAGATCCACACTGAGTTCCTTTGACTTTCCCATTGTAGCTTTTGTAGCTGAGTCTAATCACTGGGTCAAATGAGCCCTATTTAAATGGGCTCATGAGAAGTCAACAGCTGTAGTCAATCAGAATCACTTACAAGAAGTGAAGAGGCCATGACATGAAGCTAATTTGATTGACACAACTCGCTACATCACCAAAATTGACAAATTTTGTTGCTGTATGTATATTTTTGACCCAGCAGATTTGGTGACATTTTCAGCAGACCCATAATAAATTTATGAAAGAACCAAATTTTATGACTGTTTTTTGTGACAAACATGTATGTGTTCCGATCACTCTATCACAGAAAAATAAGAGTTGTAGAACTTATTGAAAACTCAAGACAGCCATAACATTATGTTTTTTTACAAGTGTATGTAAACTTTTGACCACAACTGTATTTATTTAATATAATATACTAGAGTTTCAATACTGTGTCTGTTGGAAAAATCTATATATAGCGGTGTATATTATATTTATATATATATATTTATTGTGATATTACAACAAAAAACAAATCACAAAAAAAGACTTTTCACCAGAGAAGTCAGTAATGCAGTTACTCCGACATGGTATAATATTAATATTAATGCTCTCTGTGTATGTGCAATATATGAGTAAAAATATAAATATTTGGCATATATAGATGTATTTACATTAATGTGGAAGTTTTTAATTTTCTATTGTATTTGAGCTCTATAAACAGGATTGTCTTGGTCTCTTTAAAGATGTGCATCCTGGTGATAAATGCACACGAACAGATGCAGCACTAGGTGGAGCTAAATGTTCAGTAGTGTGTAGTTTAATGATCCACAAAGAAAAATATATACAGCTCTGTATAAAAAAAAAACAAGAGATCTCTTCAGTTTCTGAATCAGTTTCTCTGATTGTGCTATTTATAGGTTTATGTTTGAGTAAAATGAACATTGTTGTTTTATTCTATAAACTACAGACAACATTTCTCCCAAATTACAAATAAAAATATTCTCATTTAGAGCATTTATTTACAGAAAATGAGAAATGGCTGAAATAACAAAAAAGATGCAGAGCTTTCAGACCTCAAATAATGCAAAGAAAACAAGTTCATATTCATAAAGTTTTAAGAGTTCAGAAATAATCAATATTTGGTGGAATAACCCTGGTTTTTAATCACAGTTTTAATTTCATGCATCTTGGCATCATGTTCTCCTCCACCAGTCTTACACACTGCTTTTGGATAACTTTATGCTGCTTTACTCCTGGTGCAGAAATTCAGGCAGTTCAGTTTGGTTTGATGGCTTGTGATCCTCATCAAAGAAACTCATCATTTACAGAAGTTACAGAAATCCTAATTCCCCTAATTTTCAGGTGTAACTTTAAGACCCTCAGAACAGAGTTAACTACAAGAGGAACTGGTGAAATCCTCTAGTGAAGAATTGAGGAAACCCTTCAAGCTCCTGATACAGATATATATAGAGTTATAGCAGTGTAGCCCTAAAGTTCAGCAACCTAACTGCTGCTGCTGATTACCTAGTAACTTTAGGGAGTATTTTATTGTGTGTTTTCAGGAAGGGGGCGGGTGCTGCAGCAATGAATTATTATTGTCCATTTCTTAATTCATAACTCTGTGATGATGAGCTAAAAATAGCTTTTATTAGCTTTTCTTTTTTATTCCACCTTAACTTGTGCAGCCTCTGTCCTCTGTTGCACCGTTTAAGGTGGAATGGGAAAGTTAGCTAACCTACCCTTCCAACCAGACAAGACCTAACAAGAATTAGACGGGAAAACTGAGAGGTGGAGCTGAGGGGTGAAATGGGATTGGGTCTTAGTATCTCAGCAGAGAAACAAACTGAGATCTAACCTGAGAAATTTATTTCTAAATTATTGATTGATTGATCTGCATATTGTGATTATTGTGATCATAATTTACCATTCATTTACATATTTCACTCTCGCTTATCTAGATTTAAAATTTTACTCGTAAAAAACTATAAAATAGGTTTTCTTGTCTGATTACAAGTTTATGCAAATGTAATTCTGACTAATAAAAGCTATAGTTTTAAATATGTTATTATTATTTGTTTTTATTATTTTTTATTGTTGTCAGTCAGAGCTAAAAAGAAAATCATATATTTGTAAAATAATATTAGAGATATTAAACTGCACAGCTAGTCTAAAATATAAAATATTCAGCATGGACTTTTTACTATTAAGAAATACACTGGAGAGACAGTATTTGGAATTTCTATTATAAAGAGCTGAGTCGTAATTAAAGAGGAAGTAAAATTTAATGTACATTAATGGTAATATAGGACTAGTCAGAATGGAGAAATACTTAGTAATAATAATAAAACTGATCTCTAAATCTAACCTTTTCACCAGTCAGAATTACAGTAGAGTTTTAGTATTATTAGTATTAAGTATTAAGTAACTATAGTTTTACTAGTATAAATGTAATGACTACAACTACAATATAAATATAATATAACAGTGGGCGGAGTCAGAGGCTAAATCACAAATATATTTCCACTCTGGGAAGGACAACTCAAATAAGAATATACTTTATTCTTTATGAGTTAGCATAAAAAATACAGTATAATACTTTATTTATATACGTACTGTTTCTTTAATTATCAGGGTTGCACCCAGGTTGCCAAATATGGGCACAGGATGCAGACTGCAGTATCACTCATGACTTCAGTGGTCTATCTGTGTCTTTATCAGATCAGCAGAGCATCGACTACATCTCCGGTAAGAACTCAGATTTAATATTAAACTCAATTATAAACATGAGAATTTCACATTACAAAGATATATCAGATAATCAGACAGAGATATCCTCATTAACATATAAGAATTACACTATTTTCAGCATTTTAAGATTATTTAAAAGATTAGTCTTTTATTTTTTTTATTTTTTGTACAATTTAAGATGAAAAAGTTAGAAAAAGTAAAGTAGCCCATTAAAAAGTTTGATCACATCAAGTTTTTAGAGCTCTTAGATCATTTTCAGTAGGTAATACTTAATTATTGTGTTTACGGCTTTTTTACACACATCGTATAGTCCTTTTCACACCAGAGACACGCGCATTATGAGGGACAGCATCTCTAATGTAGTTTAGACTATTAATATTATACATTTAGACTATGTGCAGTTTACCAGTTTCACCAGTTAGAATTACAGTAGAGATATCTGTATTTACAGTTTTTAGCAATATAAAGTAATTATAGATATCTGTAACTGGAGTTTTTACTAGTAAAAATGTAATTAAAGACGAGACAGAGTAAAATTTCATGTAAAATAATGGAAAAATAAATAGATCTGTCACAACAGATATTTCTTTCACCAGTATACTGATTATATCATAATAATGCAGTTAGCTTTGTTTTAAAACAATGAACTTTTAATAAAGATTAGTTTGGGAAATTGTTGTTTTAATCAATATAACTAATACGATCAATTTGCTCATTAAAAGTAGTGATTGTATGTTTAAATGCTGGTTAGCGTAACCTGACTAGAACTAAAAACGTTTGAGCTGTTTGGTAATTGATGGAAACGTGGATGAAATAGAGTTGCAGACCTGCTGAATTGTTGTTTTAAAAATTCATTTTATTTTTCTAATAAGTCTGAAGCTCTATAGTTAAATATTGCCTTGTCTGTAAAGGCTAAGACTATACCATAGATTACAGTGCTTGTTAATGTTAATGTTTAAATAGCATGCTGGTAGATGTCATGTGGATGATGTGCTACTAGCCTAAATTATCGAAATATTTGATAATATTGTTTATCGGCTATGTGTATTCAGTGATAGGATTTTGTCTGCTGGTTAATTAAATATCCAGTATCAGTATATAACAGTCTATGTAACCTACAGTACTGGTTTTCCTCTTTAATATTAGATGTATATGGATGATATGAAGGTTTCTTTAATCTGCTGCTCATATCATTTACGACCTTCAGCGAAATCTCCTCGAAAAAGTTTCTCCATATATCCAGAAGCAGGATGAGAAAGGCCATCACTCACAAAGAAAGACTTTTTATTGGTATTATTGCATATATTTGAATTTTGGGAACCCGCCCTAAACTGTCATTATGAGCCCGACCCGACTCGACCAATAAACTGTCTGTTTTCGGGCTGTTTAAATGAGGGAAATCTGTTCAGAATGATGTTAATTAACACTGAAACAGAAGCATAGAACTATTATTTACTAAAAATGTTTTTTTAAGAACAGCTGCACACAGCGCTGCAAGTCAAACAGACGTGCGGCCAGAGCCGCGTGATTATAACATTCTAACTGCTGCACCTTTCTGTAAACAGTTTAACTTGTAACTTACAAGGTTGTAATAGTTTTGAATGTTTTAATATAGTTTAATTTGATTTTGTTTTCACATTTTCTCCTCCAGTCCAGTTAGTTTTAGTTAGTTTTTATAGTGGGGTTTGCTAGTTTTTATTAGTTTTTACACATCACATCAGAGAGCTCAATCTGAGAAACACATAAACAAACTCAAAAACTCAATAAACTTTACAGATTTCACTAATTTTCACTACAGACTACGTGCTTTTATCTCCCTCACGCTCATATTGTAATCCCGTACAGAATTCTGCAGCTTCTTCAGGGTTTTCTGTGGTTATTTGGCGGCTAGACAGTGCCGCGCGCTGCTGTGCCGAATCCGACCGCCCGCTGTAAAACTGCTGTAGTGAAAACAGCGCTTATAAATAAATTAAAAAACAGGAAAATGAAGGTATTCAATCTGAAATTTGAGTTCGTTGTAGTTTATTTTATAAACACACAATACAGTTCTAGTTAGTTATTTTTTTTCTTTTAATTACTGTTTTTATTAGTTTCAGTTAACAAAAACGTTTTTTCACTTTTAGTTTTCGTTATTTCGTTCATTTCCGTTAATGATAATATTTAGTTACTAAGCTATATTGTGATGATCACGCCAGAGCTTTATATAAAATAAAAATATAATTCAAAAACAGGTGCCAACATCTCAGACTATTTTCTGGAGCCCAAACTCGGGCCTCGGGTTCAATCTTAGCTCTACTGGGCAGTGCTGTGAAGTGCGTTGTAAATAATTCAATCTGTCTCAATATATCCAGAATCAAGATGAGAAAGTCTTTTTATGGGTATTTCTGCAGTGAATTCTGGGAAAACAGGTTGTGACATTAAGAAATTGGCTCGGTAAATTCCTTCACACTGTAAGACAAACGACGCACGATGAAGCTAAAATTCAGCCCGATCATAATATTCAGTCGCATCCGTCCAGATCAGGCTTAAAATCGGGCTAAAGTGTCAGTGTGGCTTTGCATCAGTTTGCTGATGTTTCTCTTTATAATGTACTATCAGTCGTCTCAGATTTCAGTCAAATCTTTGAAAAAATATCCAGATACATGTAGACTTGAAAAGAGGGATCAGTGTTTAAGAAGCTGGGTCTGTTTTAGATTTGTACGTTTATAAATGTTCTTTCTGTTCTTCCAGCTGCTGTTTTCTACTGAATCTGGAGCAGTTTGTGTTTCTGCAGCTGGTGAAAAGCTTCAGTAAGTGATTTAAATCCTGTTAGATTTTCTGCAGAGAAAGATCTTATTATTTCTACATTATTTCTACATAATAATAAAAACCTGACTCATCGATTTCTCTTTATTTTCTCCAACAGAGCACAGCAGAGAAATCTCACCATGGATTATGATCGTTTCTACTACAACACCAGACTGGCCATCTTCTTTATCTTTGCTGAGTGTTCTGGTTGGGCAGCTCTGGTTTGGGCTCTGGTTGTTTTACACCATCATCGTAAAAACAACGGCCGAATTCCAGCTTTAGTCACCATCGTTCTCCTCAACAACGTGCTGGAGCTTCTTCTAAACCCATACATCATAACAAAACTCATTCAAGATAACGTCCCCTGTGACTACACCACCCCATGCAGAATACTGCTCTATTTATGGGGAACATCAGTGATCTGTGGTGTTCTCCTCCAGCAGATGATGGTGTTGGAGAGCGTTCTGACTCTGAGATATCCATCATGTTCTGATCATGTGTTCTTCACTTCCTGTTTCATCATCCTCTACATCCTCGCCTTTATTTGTATTTTTTTGTGTGTATTTTATCTATACCCGTTACTGCTTCTGACTGTGATTCCGCTGGTATCTATTAACATGATCTCATGGATAGTGGTCTGTAGAAAACCACCCAATGAACACAGCTCCAACAGAACCAAGAAACCAGACCTCACTCTGTTAGCTTTTACCACAAACACACTGATCATATATTTAATTTCTCTCTTTCTGGGCATTTTTACAGGTTTTTGGGGATATATATTCTTTGTCCTGCTGAAGATGAGTCTCTGTGTGTTGAGTCTGAGACTGATGGTTGATCCTCTGCTGTGTGTTTTAGTCTGTAAACAGAAAAAAACTGTAGAAACTGAACAACCAGAGGAAACTGAAGAATCCTGAAACTGTTCATCAAATCAGATCAGCAGGATCAGGGCAGAGAAATAGATAAAGAAAGATGTTCTTTCACAACGTTCAGTGTGTTTTAATTTCACAGTCCGTTTTAGCCTAAAATCTAAAAAAAAGTTTCTGCAATGTAATTCTGATTAATAAAACGTATATCATTTTAAATATATTATTATTATTATTATTATTATTATTATTATTATTATTGTTATTCTATTTATTTATTTATTGTTATTACTATTATTTTCAGTCAAACCTAAAACTTTTCATAAGTATATTTTTGAATATACAGTTATTAGCACTATAAGTAATTATAGATATATAATTATAGATATATAATATACAATATCTGTAAATGGTGTTACACCTGAATAAAAAACAATGAATGTTTCAAGACAAATTGAGGTCATTTTCATATCTATATATATTTTACAAACCCCCATCTTGTATATAAAAGTTTTTATTACTCGAATTCATTGTTTACTTATATAGAAAACAACTGCAGAACATCTTATGAAACAAACAGTAAAAAAAAAAAACAACAAAAAGAAGAAAAATATGCAGTGAAAGCTTTATGAACCCAGACATTTTTTTTGGCTTTATTTACAGATTTTTGTGCAAACCTTTTTTGCTTTCTCCTTTTAAAAAATAACTAATAAACCTTTGACTGTATTTTAAACTTAACTCAATTAAAGAAATATTTTCTAGATTAGTTTTAACATATTTTTACTGAAATTACCACTGTAATTTAGATTTCTATTTTTATCTATTTGAAAATGCTTTTTTAATGAAATGCATCAACTAGGTTTAAAGTTTTTCCTTATAAAAACACATATTACTGTATTTATCTTTCAACTTTATCAAAATTAGAATTTGCTTTATTTTTTAAGTTTGTATGTATTTTACAGAAATAGTTAAATGGGGGTAGAAATTCTCACTGTAATTTAGATTTTTATATTTGTTTTCGTTCTGAAAATGCTTTTTATGATTTCTACTCAGAAATTCATCAGTGTAATGTGTAATGCATTAAAGTGTAACTAAACCCCCTGAGGAGTAGTGGGGGAGGGGGGGCACTGGGTGATGTATGGGTTTAGGGGCGGGGCATGAGGGAGAGCGGATTGAGATGAGATGAAACACAGAAGGTTGTATGTTGTCAGCAGGGGGGCGGGATTATTGATTGATTGATTGATTGATTAATTGACTGATTGATTGATTTGCATATTGTCTGTGTACCAAAGTACACAGTTGAATGAAAGTTACCGTTCATTTACATTTCACTATCACTTATCTAGACTTAAAATTTTACTCGTAAAAACTTTGATTTTTTTTATTTTCTTGTCTGATTAATTTAATATATGCAATGCAATTCTGACTAATAAAAGCTATAGTTTTAAAAATGTTATTATTTATTTATTTTTAGTATTTTTTTATTATTACTATTATTGTCAATCAAAACAAAAAAAAGGGATCATAAACTGTAAATACCCAAATTGCACATTACAGCTAGTCTAAAATATTTAATATATTAAAGATATCTTGAATTAGCATTTGCACTAGACCTAATTAATTTAATTTTTAATATTTTAAATTACAGAACTGTACGGTATCTAACATTTTTACTCTTGAACGAAAATGTAAATTTTACTATGTTTTTAGTGTGCAAGTCTCTGAAGTTCTCATACATTTCAACATCTACCCTCCTAAACTGTGCATTGTGGAAGTGGTTTTCAGGCGCTGCAGTAGAAGCTTCCTGTCAGTGGTCATGTGATTTAGAAATTAAAGTATAAATAATGTGTGAAGGCACATCAACTGGGTGTTGGGTGGTTTCATTTAGCCACAGTAGATGTTTAGCTGTTTTTTTCTCAGCTTGTAATTTTATTCTGTCACAGCTTTTAGATTGTACACTCCAGCAACAGTATCATCTATTAAACATATACAACATATATTAGAGCCATAAGATAATATACTGAGATAATTAAATAATGCAAAAGTAGCATTTGAACATCTCAAGCAGCACTGTTTAATCCATCATCCAAAAACCAATTAACCTAAAAAAGTATTTTACAACTGTTTCTACAAACCTACCAAGACACACGGCCATGAACCGCCCAAATTTATGGTGTGAATTTGAAGAAAATCGAAGAAAGTCAAAAATTTTGTCCAAAAAAACTTAAGGGATACCTACCCCCTTACGTTATTTTTGGACAAATTTTTTGACTTTCTCTGATTTTCTTTAAATTCACACACTAGATTCAGGTAATCATGACATAGACATGACTGTTCTTAGTTTTGCTGTATGTCCTTCCAAAGCCGAGTTTTGGACAACTGAATTTTGCTTTTTACAGATGAGCCAGATAAGTAAAAAAAAAATGCAATAATTTCTCAGTTTTCTTGCTCTCTTCCTACTTTTGTTTCCCCCCAGGGTTCATTCTTCAGAACTGCACAAGCACAATTAAAGTTAACAAAAATAAACTCATGATTTTCCCTTTTTAATGCTTCCTTTCTGTTTTTGATGTGGTTGTTTCCAGGCATATGAAAGAAATGTTATTATATTAGCTTTACCACAGACAGATGTAATAAGAAAAAGGGGAAATATTAATAATACTTTAATCAGTCGATTAATTAATAAAAACAATCGTTACTTTTATTGCATAAAAACATGTGGTTAATAGCGAGATTTGAACTCACTTTCCCTTGTTCAGCAGCACTATCCATGATGAAACCACAGGATTATCCCCCTGCGCCACTGTAGCATGGTGTTTAACGTTGTAATTCCTTTCTATATTATTTTAATTTCTGTCTAAATAGTCTATTTATTCATCTAAAAGCGGCGTGTCCTACTATTTTTATTACATTTTATTATTTTTATCGTATTTGTTGATTTTATAAACACAGAGAACCAGTAATACAAAAAGACATTTAGACTCTTTGTCTCGTTTGTTTCGCTACAATTGCGCAGTCTCGCCGCTTAAGACGTCTTGTCTCGTTTTTGCGCTACAATTGCGCAGTCTCGCCACGTTTAGACCCTTTGTCTCGTTTGTTTCGCTACAATTGCGCAGTCTCGCCGCTAAAGAAGTCTTGTCTCGATTATGCGCTACAACTGCGCAGTCTCGCCACGTTTAGATTCTTTGTCTTGCTTTTTTGCTCTAAAACTGCGCAGTCTCGCATCTTTAGACGTCTTGTCCATTGACAGTAAAGTTATATATTAACTGGACCAAGCCATCCCGCTGATTTCAACTGAGCCAGGTGAGGCCAATCGTGTCACTTCCTGATCGGCTTCTCGTGGGGCGTTAACCGGGGAAGTGAGAGATTGCGCAGGCGCCAGCATGACGCGAATCTTCTGCGTGCCGTGCAAACAACCGTACTGTTTATAGGAGCTGCACAGAACTATTAACTCCACAGTGAGAAAAGCTCAATTCCGTCCCAGAATGGGGCTTTTATTAAATAAACAGCAGATAAAAACTAGAATTACTGATATCCAATATTAGTCCACGGATTTACTGAAGAATATTCATAGTGTGTCTATATAACAAGCATTTAGAAACTCAGTAATATGAATAATAAATGTGTAATATAAATTACAGTTATATCTATACATTATAATTCTCATAGTCTATCTTATTTCTATTTACTACTATCTTACTATCTACAATGTATTATAACTGATAGTAGTAGTATTATATTTGAATAATAAGAGGTTACTTTGACCCTGCTCTAATTCAATCAGCTCTGTACTTTTAAATTAAGAGGAGCAACTTCTCCAAACATTACAGCACGGTATTTTGGGTCGCTGTCTTTTTACGTCATCATTAGCATAGTTGTATAAAAATGTTATTTTTTAAAGCTATGAAAAGATTATTAATCTTATGGATCAAATGGCAGAAAATCCGTTCTTTGTAGAAAAGAACACGGGTCGTGTCATAATCGAAAACGGCTTGGAAATACATTTATTATTGGTTCAAAGACACCCCGAAATGAATGGAAGTGAATGGATAGCTTTGCTCAAATGGTCCTCTCATCCCTCAGCAGCACACTTCCGGTGGCACGTTAGCTGGGGGCCTGGTCTTGTCTCGTTTTTTGCGCTACAACTGTGCAGTCTCGCCACGTTTAGATTCTTTGTCTCGTTTTTCCGCTGGAACTGAACACTGTCTCACCATAAAAGTCCTCAAGGAAAACAATATAAAATGTGTAAAAAAAAAATTGCTTTTATATTAAGGTTAATATTTCTCTTTTTTTGTAGTAATTTGGTAATTGAAAGTAAAGTTAAAATATATTGTTTCTCTGTGTTTAAAGCATTAGTTCCTCAACAATCTTGTATATTTTCTTGGTTTGGATATATTGAAATTTGTATCGCTGTATCTCAGCTTCTGTGGGATGTACAGCAAAACTAAGAGCAGCTCTGTCTAAATCAGGAATGCCCAAATTTATGGTGTGAATTTGAAGAAAATCGAAGAAAGTCAAAAATTTCGTCCAAAAAAACCTTAAGGGATACCCCTTACGTTATTTTTGGACGAATTTTTTTACTTTCTCCGATTTTCTTTAAATTCACACACTAGATTCAGGTAATCATGACGTAGACAGAACTGTTCTTAGTTTTGCTGTATGTCCTTCCAAAGCCGAGTTTTGGACAACTAAATTTTGCTTTTTACAGATGAGCCAGATAAGTTAAAAAATGCAATAATTTCTCAGTTTTCTTGCTCTCTTCCTACTTTTGTTTTCCCCCAGGGTTCATTCTTCAGAACTGCACAAGCACAATTAAAGTTAACAAAAATAAACTCATGATTTTCCCTTTTTAATGCTTCCTTTCTGTTTTTTGGTGTGTGTTTCCAGGCATATGAAAGAAATATTATTATATTAGCTTTACCACAGACAGATGTAATAAGAAAAAGGGGAAATATTAATAATACTTTAATCAGTCGATTAATCAATAAAAACAATTGTTACTTGTATTGCATAAAACATGTTGTTAGCAGGGAGATTTGATCTCACTTTACCATGGTCAGCAGCACTTTCCAAGATGGAACTACATGTTTATTCCCCTGCGCCACTGTAGCACATTACTAAATACTGTAATTAATTTCTATATTATTTTAATCTCCGTGCAAATAGTCTATTTATTCTTCTAAAAGCGGCGTTTCCTACTATTTTTATTACATTTGATTATTTGTATTGTATTTGTTGATTTTATAAACACAGAGAACCAGTAATACAAAAAGAAATTTAAACTGTTTGTTTCGTTTTTTTGGAGCTTCAACTGCACAGTCTCGCAGCGTTAGACTCTTTGTTTTGTTTTTAGCTTTACAACTGCGCACTCTAGCTGCTTTTAGACCATTTATTTACTTTTCTGCGCTACATCTGCGCATTCTCGCCGCTTTAGACTCTTTGCTTCGTTTTTTGAGCTTCAACTGCGCAATCTCGCCGCTTTAGACTCTTTGTTTCCTTTTCTGCGCTACAACTGCGCAGTCTCGCCGCTTTAGACTCTTTGACTTGGTTTCTTCGCTACAACTAAACGCTGTCTCACCATAAAAGGCTGAAAGAAAACGGTATTAAATGTATAAAAAGTGCTTTTATATGAAGGTTAATATTTGTCTGTGTTTGTAATAATTTAGTAATTGAGATTAAAGTTAAAATATATTGTTACTCAGCGTTTAAAGTATTAAATTTTAACTATAATTCCTCCACAGGTCAGATTTCGTGCTCGGAAATACGGAAGAGCTTAAACAGCGGTTTCCCTCACATTAACAATAATAATACAATAAATACAGTTTATTATACAGTTTATTAGACCTTTTTATATCTGTGTCTCGTTAAATCAGTCTTATACACTCAGTACTGTCTAATTTAATAAATTGTCTGAATTTTCATGCTGTTTAGATATACTGTAAAAAATACTGTAAAATACCTGAGGGATAAAGTAGGACATATTTAGATTCGCCATAAAACACCAGTAAATGATCCACACTGTAAAATTTCTAATTTAATCCCTTGTGGGGGAAATTGTTATACTTAAAATTTGCTTAAATAAGGTTGTACTTAAGTTATGTTATCTTGGAACCACTAATTTGTACTTAATTACTGCTTATTTATAATTAAAATTAAATAAATTTGCATTAAATTCAGTACACTAGTAGTCATATGTTATTTTCACCACTATTTAATATAATTTAAATATATATATATTTTGTGAGCTGTACAGCTGACAATTAGAAACATATTAAACTTGTGATTTAAGTGTAGATTTAACATCACATTCATTTTGAGGAATCTACATAACATACATTTATTAAAAGTATAGTTTTATCATAAAAAAACAGTTTTACAAAAAAACACTAAGTATATATTTTATTAAATCGATCAGCAGTACAAAATTAGCACAGCTAAAAAAAATACTGAAATACTGATTAACTATCTAAACATGTAAATATTAGGAGAAAAAGTATACTTTAATTACTCCCCATATAGTTCTATTATTACTATTATTATACATAAAAACACAAGTTTTTACAAGTTTTTTTGAAGGCAATCAATCATTTTTCTTTCTCCAATAAGAATTTTTTTTATCACTAATCATCGTTTAAGTGATTATTAAGATTATTTGGCTTATTTTAGGAATATTGATCTTAGTCTTATTTTATTTATAATTTTCACTTTATTTTAAGCAATTTGACTTAAAATAAACACAAAAGGTCTTATTTCTAGTTATTCTAGTTCTTATGTCCAAATTTAAACCAATAAATTAGTGATTGATTTGTGTTACTTCACTCATTTTGATAAATACTTTGCGATTGATCTTATATTAATATGAAGTATGAATAAGAAAGTAATGCTTACTCTATTGTTTTTTATATTTATTGGCTTAATATAAGTATTTATTTATCAGTTTACACACATTTCCTGTCTAGTTTTTGACAGTGGATTTTTTTGGGGGGAATCAGCAAATAGAGCGCAGCATAAGATCATTCATTATTATTAGATTCATTATTGTTATTATTTTAACTTTAATTTGAACCCAGTTGTTGGATTAATAATCAATATTTGAACACTAAACATATATACATATATTTATATCTATAGGTGGTGAAGTGAATGAATGAACTGTGGGTTTGGTGAACAGGACTGACTGGACCAAAACATTTCAGGAGCAACAATCAGGTAATTGATTTATTTTTATTATTTTTATTTTATTTAACCTTTAATTTAAGCAGTTAATTAATTAAGAACATCTTCTTATTTACAACAACAGCCTGATAAATAGCAGAAACGACCTGAGAGAAAAGTACATCAGAAACAGAGGAGGATAAAACATTTAAACTGTAAGATTTATATGTTATATGATCATTTATTTTGTGTTTAAATGATTAATTTCCATCATTTTAACATCCTTTAATGTAAAACATAAATATATATAGTGAATAAATTTAGAGGAAGATTATTAAATGTTTGCTTGTTTATTAGTGTCATTATTTCCTATTAACTGTAGAATAGGAAATGTGAATATAAATAAAAATGGCTACTCAAAGTGTTTCCTGTTTCTATTTTAGTCAAAAAATGACCCAATGAGAATATTTCTCTGTCTTATTTTTCCTTTAAATATTGTTTTTAAATAAGTATTTATTTAATATAATATACTAGAGTTTCAATACTGTGTCTGTTGGAAAAATCTGACATTGCGGTATATTTTATAATTGTATATATTTATTTATTGCAATATTACAACAAAAAATCAAAAGATATATAGATGTATTTACATTAATGTGGAAGTTTTTAATTTTCTATTGTATTTGAGCTCTATAAACAGGATTTTCCTGGGTCTCTTTAAAGATGTGCATCCTGGTGATAAATGCACACGAACAGATGCAGCACTAGGTGGAGCTAAATGTTCAGTAGTGTGTAGTTTAATGATCCACAAAGAAAAATATATATACAGCTCTGTATAAAAAAAGGAGATCACTTCTTCAGTTTCTGAATCAGTTTCTCTGATTTTGCTATTTATAGGTTTATGTTTGAGTAAAATGAACATTGTTGTTTTATTCTATAAACTACAGACAACATTTCTCCCAAATTACAAATAAAAATATTCTCATTTAGAGCATTTATTTACAGAAAATGAGAAATGACTGAAATAACAAAAAAGATGCAGAGCTTTCAGACCTCAAATAATGAAAAGAAAACAAGTTCATATTCATAAAGTTTTAACTATCTATCTTTAGATGGTAACTTTAGAAAATACTTTGCGGGATTGCGGGACACATATAATTCTGTAGTAAAGAGTAAAAAAGTGTTTTTCCTCCACATTAATCTCCTGATCTTACACTGTTCTCATTTCCCATTATATATCTACTAGATACAGATTATATCTGTCCAGTATCATTTATTTTACTTTATTTGGAGGAATGCATAATTATTAATATTATTATTATTAGTATCATTAATAATAATTCTGGATCATTGATCATTGAAAAGAGTATTTTTTATTATCTCAGTTTTTAGGGGTGTGTTATATTATATCATATCGTATCGTATTCAGTAAAAAAATGTAATCTTCATTTTGTTGCAGTAGTGTATTCTTAAAATTATATATTTTTAATTCAGTTTTTATTCATATTGCATATTAATAAATATTGTGATATTATTTTTGGGATATATCGCCCACCTCTAGAAAACACTGAGATTAAAATATAAAGAGTGTGCAAAACTGTCCTGAAAGATAATCGTGATACTTAGAGAAATCTAAAGTTCTGGTTTATTATAAAAAAAATTGCATGTGTTCCTGTAGAGTTTTAATATAGTTTTTAATATTAAATTTACAATGTTAAAAATCATAAAAATAAAGAAAAGCTTCACAACGACTCCAAATAAAGTTTTACCAAATTTTAACTTTAAAATTCTCAATTCTCTCCGTCACAACAAGCAGAAGATGGGTTTAATGGTTTCCTCACGACTCCTAAACCCAAACATCACCCAGAACCTGTCAAACATCAGAAGAGCAGCACGATAACAAAAAGTGGAGAGTAGTGTAAGGGTCACCAGTAATGAATCTCAGAGCAGAATGGTTCTTTATATATTTATATATTGAGTCTTTATAGTTTGAGAGCGCTGGCATTACATCACTATTATCCAGCACTGCTAGTATGATTCCTCCACTATTCTTTTCTAGTGCGCACAGGTAAACAGCATTTATTCCCATAAAGGAATTCCAGCTTTTATCTGCACTTAATGGTGAGTTTGTTAATATGGGATTAAAAACACTATTTTAAAATCTGTAAAACAGCACGAATTTGGTATTATTGGTATTATATTTGGTATTTATTAGCATTTAATTCCAGCTTGAGTTTAAATAGAGGCATCTGTCGAGCGTTAAAATAACGTTGCAGTTTTTCTAGTGCAGCGTGAACAGTATACTCGTCACCGGGGTGGTTTAGCGGGTGTTCACGGCGCAGGCAGCATGTCTGTAGTGTTTATTAGACTTTTTAGAGACGGTGTTTCCTAATTGCTGACCCCGTGACCTCTCAGTTTCAGTAGTGAGAGCTCTGGAGGCTGGTGTTTGTTCTCTCGGGGTTTTTGTATCACGCTGTTCTGAGGGACTCGGACTGCAGTTCTATTGTTCGGAGGAGAAACAGAATAATGGACTCGACTCGTCCGTCCCGCTGAGCCCCCGCCCCGGACCGCGGGGGGCATCCTGAACCCCTCCCTACAACTGTTGACATGTTTCTGTCTGGTCTTGGCACGCTATGACCCGCGGGATACTGCACCGGTCTTATTTAACCCTCACCTAATTTTACATTTTCTTTCTAATTTTTAATCCATTTTCTCCCCAATTTACTCACCTACCTGGAGACCTACAGGGGTTGGAGAATGAAAGTGAAACACCTGGTTTTAGAGCACAATAATTGATTGTGGTGACGGACAGTTCTGGTGGAAACAGGAGAGTTGAGGTGCACATTGAATTCTGCGTGATTTGATCAGCCGTGGTTTTATGTTTTTTGGATACAATCCGGGTTAGCACCCGAACATCCCTTTCAGACAGCTTCCTCTTACAGCATCCACAGTCGTATGAGGCGCATTACAGGCGACACTGGTAAAGGAACAGGGTTGTCACCATGTTTCCCTAATGCTGCTCCAGCAGTGCTAGTCGGGCTTAGCAGAAGGCTACAGGCTGATAATACTCAACTATTATGGGCGAAGAGTTTGCACTTAGCGCCGATTAGCGGCTAATGCTGCTCCAGCAGTGCTAGCTACGGTTAATAGCAGTGTTAATTTCGTTTTCATCAACAAACCTTTTTTTTAAAGCCGATAACTAAATAAAAACAGCATAAAATAATACAAATGACGATAAAATTAGCTGACAAGCGGGGTAGTCATCCAATCAGTACCTTTCTCTTTTGCAGTAGCACAGTCAGATACAAAGCTAGTGCTTAGCACAGTTAACAAGTAATGCTTATGCTGCTCCAGCAGTGCTAGCCCGGAATAGCAGAAGGCTACAAAAGGCTACCTCTAAATATTACACACAAACACACAAACAAACACACACACACACACACACATACATATATATATTTCAGTTTCAGTAACTCAAGTTAAAAATGTAAATTCTGTGAGGGTTAATGTTACTTTTTAACTCCCCATATAAAGTCTATATATATATAGAATAAACTCTATATATATACTATATTATATTATAGTGTTAAAATGCTAACACTTTAAAAAGTTAGGCTGTGGATTAGCTCTGCTGGATTAGCTATAGGTAATTTGGCTTGTTGGGAGACAGGAGGCAGCTACAGCCTGGTTCCTCTCCTCATCACTGCTGGATCCAGGGGGGGTAGAGGGGGCAACCGCCCACCTGGTGCCCCTATGCTTGATGAAGCATTACTAAAATACCCTCTAGAGTGGCTGAAACTCTGCTGTTGATTGCTTTCCTCCGTTTGTGGTCAGAAAAGGGATTGAGTTTCCTCTAGACTGCTCTTAATTTTTAAAAATTATGATGATGTGCCCTCTAGTACCAAAGAATTAATAAATACCCATCTATAGGTGCCCTTCTATCCTAAAAGTTCGGTAATGAAATGTGTCCTGAAGTGCCCCATCCAGTAGAGAAAATGAGATGCCATGCTGTGAAACATTGAAGAGTTAATCTCACACATAAACCCTTAGCTTCTGCCATCAAATACAGATCTATCTATCTATCTATCTATCTATCTATCTATCTATCTATCTATCTATCTATCTATCTATCTATCTATCTATCTATCTATCTATCTATCTATCTATCTATCTATCTATCTATCTATCTATCTGTCTGTCTGTCTGTGCATCTGTCTGTCTATCTAATTGAATAATTATTAAATTAGTAGTTAGTAAATAACCGGCTGGTAGTTATTAATTTGTATTTATAAAAACAGGTATATATTAAGGGTATATAAGGTGTGTAATGTGTTGAATGCTGTAGTTTTGTGTTTTGCGCGCTGGTTTTTTCCCGTATCGTGCAGTAGGTTCTCTTTTTATATTTTCACTCTTCTGAATCTGCCCCCTGCTCCTCATCCACCCCTCACTACCCTCACCCCTGCCCCCCGCTCCCCCCCCCCTCCGTTCGGGGCAGCAGATGGTGCAGTTGGTGTTTGCTGTCATTGTGCTGAGCTTTATCTCCAGCAGCTCAGCCCCCCCCCCCCAGATCTACACCCGGCTTTTACTGTTAATCAGCAACACCTTCAGTCTGAGTCTAATCACCTGACAGATATCTGCTCATTACTACTAATTAATTATTCATCATTTAGTTATTATTACAGCTTTTCTCAGTTGTTTGATGCATTTCTCAAATCAGAATTAATATATAATAATATATAATACATAATGTATAATATATGATAATAATATATAGCAGCAAATGCTCGTACTTCACTCTAAATCCTTTATCCATGCCCCAAAGGTACATATTTATATCAGTGAATGTGTCAGAGTCATCAGAATAAACAGTTCTTTAGTGATTGATTATGAACAGGTCAGTCTAAATGATTAGTCATCGATCGTCTTTCAGTTTACTCTATAAGGACTTTACAAAATAAAAGTTTTGATGTCTGAGTGAGATTTATAAAAAAATTCTGCACTTTTTCTTGTGAATCA
Organism: Astyanax mexicanus; assembly: GCF_023375975.1. Classification (NCBI taxonomy): domain Eukaryota; kingdom Metazoa; phylum Chordata; class Actinopteri; order Characiformes; family Acestrorhamphidae; genus Astyanax; species Astyanax mexicanus. Next base: position 27,124,851 of record NC_064432.1, read on the forward strand.
TAAAATCAGTTTCAGCAGCTCAAAATTACACTTTACTGCAATAAAATCAGACAGAATTCACTTTTATGATTTTACTGTTTATACAGTTATTTATTCACAGATCATGTTGTTTTACCTCAGAACAGACAGACAGGTCTGCTCAGTTCATCGTGTTTCTTCCGATTAAAGCTCAGCTTCATCCAGGTGTTTAGAGTTTTGCTTTATTCCAGTTTCATTATGTTACATTTCAGAATTTACAACATGACTTTTATAAATTACATTCATTATTATTCTCATAATGATGAAACTGGCACTCATCAGGACCGCCTCAGGAAAGGATGGAAATTTTTCACATTATTAAGTTACTACATGATTCCTTATGTGTTCTTTTATAGTCTGGATCACTTCAGTATTCAGTATTATAAATGTTTATATATTTTGAGAGAATTTTGCTCTTTTTATTCAACGTTTTGTTCTTGTCGTCCCCAAAAACACTGTATTTTCTCCACACAGAGAGAGAGAGAGAGGCTGGGGATCAATACTTTGCAGTGTAGCTGTGAGACAGGCGGCTGATTTACTCGCGGTCTGGGCTGTGATTGGTCCGTTCGGAGGTGGAGGAAGAGGAGGAGGAAGGCGAGGAGGTGGAGGGACGGCGGCGTGGTGGAGCAGCTGAGGTGAAAATGTCCTTCTGCAGCTTTTTCTGTCTTCTTCTTTCCTTCTTTAAAGCCCCCTACACTATCCCTCCATCCTACACCTCCATCCTACCCCTCCACCCCTCCATCCCTCCGTACCGCCCCCTGCTCCCTCCACCCGACCCGACTTTAATCTGGTGGCATTACGAGACCCGAGGCAGGGAGGAAGGTGCGTTCGCGTGCAGACACTGTTACACACACACTTACACACACACACACACACACACACACACACACTTACACACACACACACACTCACACACACACACACACACACACACTTACACACACACTTACACACACGCATGCCAAATGCTAAACGCAGGCAGGCGCGCACCGGGAGCCTCGCAGGTCGCAGACTCGCCGCCAGATCCAGCATATGTCTGTCTCTCCAGCAGATTAATGGGGGCGTATTAATATTAACGTACAGTGGGCCGGAGGAGCAAGCAGCCAGGGTGTGTGTGTGTACAAGTGTGTGTGTGTACAAGTGTGTGTGTATAAATGTGTGCAAGTGTGTTTGTGTGTTTTTAAAGGTTTGTGTGTAATTGTGTGTATGTATTTGTAAGGTCCCCACAAAGCATGTCCTCACAAACACAGTGGTTTGTCGAGGACCTTTATTAGCAAAACTAAGAATGTGTGTGTGTTTGTGTGCGCATGTTTTTCTGTCTTTGTAAGTACCTCACAAAGTATGTCCCAGCAAGCACGATGAAGTGCTGGTTTGTAAGCATGTTCCGTAGTGTGTATAAGTGTGTTCACAAAACATGTCCTCACAAGCAAGGTGTTTTTTTTTGTTTGTAGGTTTGTGAGGACGTGTGTGTGTATATCTGTATATCTATATGTGTGTGTGTGTGTGTGTGTGTGTGCAAGTTTTGAGACCATTGCAAGAATTATTTATTATATTGTAGGTATCAGTTATTTTTTTTTATACAAAAATTGGTACTTTTAATTAGAAAATTGATGAGATTATTATGTAAATAAAAAAATCGTTTGTGAGGATACCACAAAGCATGTCTTTTTAAGCATGGTGGTGTGTCATAATTAGTTGGTTTTGGATGTTTTTGAGGACATTTTGGTGATCCTCACCACTTCCTCACGAGGGAAGTTTAACAAATTAATGAATTCAGTTAGAAAATCTAAAAGAGTGACAAAAGTAAAAGTTTAGGTTAAGGTTGGGTACTGTATAAATTAGCTACAGTTATTGTTATGTAAATACAATAATAATTATTATAGAAAACCCAGGAAATATTTAGGAAGCAAAATAATTTAGCTGAAAGTGCACCAAACAAAGAGTAATTTTGTAAAGATTAAAACAAAAACTTAATTTAAGCTACTTAATTCATGTAATGGTGAAATTTCTTTTTAAATTTTTGATCTGTGTCATTTTTTTGTGCAAAAATTTGTACTATTTAGAACATTTAAAATAGTAAAATTATTTAAAAGATAGATTTTAGATATTGTTATGTTAGAATAGCATGGACATATTTGGGAACCACAAAATGAAATCTTAAAATGCAGCGAACTGTGAGGCTTTTTTGTGAAAAGTACTTTTATTAGAAAAAAAGTGATTTATTTACTAATAACTACAGTTATTACAGTTATTATTGTGATGTAAGTGGAAGGTCCTCACTAGAATAGCAAAACCAACGTGTGTGTGTGTGTGTGTGTGAGTGTGTGTGACTGAAGAGAGAGAGGGTGGGGATAGAGGGAAGAGCGAGTAAAAGAGAGAGAGAGACGGAGGGAGAGAGGGAGGGTCAGGCGGACGAGAGACAAACAGATATACTGTCTCTCTCTCTCTCTCTCTCTCTCTCTCTCTCTATTTCTCTATTTTTTTATTTTTCTTTCTCTCGCTCGCCCGTTTACTCCATCCCTCCACCCCTGTCCGAGGAAGGGAAGCGAGGCAGGGACGGGACGGGGGGACGAGGGGTCTCTCTCTCTCTCTCTCTGTACTGATGCTCTCTCGTTCTCTCGCCGCTCCTCCCAGTCCGGACAGCAGCAGCAGCAGCAGCAACAGGACGCAGGCTGTCCCGCACTCTCCTGCTTCAGGACGTCCAGAAGGAAGTGTCCCCCGCATGTCCCCAGACGTCCCGCCCTGGCAGCGCCTCTACGTCCCGTCAGATTCCTGCCGGAAAAACAGGTAATTTACCTTTTTCATCTCTTTTAAACCCGAGAATCCCTCACTTCTACAGGACTTACACTCAATTACTCTTAATTACACTCAATTACACTGAATTACACTGAGAATAAGGCTTTACAAACTCACTTATTTACAGTATCTACACATTAACCGAATGGTTTTTCAGGGTTTTATCTGAAGATACGCTGATATACGATGAGTTTTGTAGCTTCAGAAAATCTTAACCCTGTCTATAGAGCTCTTAAACCAGCACAGAGTTCAGTTTAAACCTGGATTTTTTGGAATATCTGTGTATTTTTCTTAGTTATGTGGTCAGATTAATCTAAAGCTCTGCAGTTAAGAAACTTAGAGCAGCTAATATTGGGCAACCGAAATGATTCAGCTGAAAATGTAAAAAAAAAAAAACTAAAATAAGCAGGATAAATATTAATTTTGGCTAAAATATGTATGTATGGCTTTTTTAATGGTGAAAAAGTGGCAAAATCTATGAAAAACTGTGGAAAAAGACACGCATGTTATTTTATTTCCCTTTGGCCAAATGTTTCATTTTGTTCAGTTTTATTTCGGACAGTTTTTTACATTTTAGTTTAACCCAAGTTCTCTCAGTAATGCCACAGAAGAACCACTTTTGAGTTTTGATAAACTGATTTTAAGGAGGAATCCGTGGTTTCCAGGGTTTTAGCTGAAGACAAGCTGATAAACGAGCTCATAAACCAAAACAGAGTTCAGTTTAAACCTGGATTTATGGAATATCTGTGTATTCTCATTATCTCATCTCTGCAGTTGAGTTGTGGGAATCAGAATTGTGTTTGTGAAAGTGTTCTGCTTTTTAATATTAGGAACTCAGGGGTGCGTCGCACACTCTAGAACCAAAATTATTCAGCCAAAAATTACAAAAAATAAGCTCCAAAAAGCAGAAGAAATATATATTTGGGCTGTTAATCCATAGTTCTTTAAGTGATCAGATCATCAAGCAAATTTATTTAAAAATGTGTTTTTAACCTGCGCCACGCCAAAAAATACACTCAGAAATCTGCACACAAAGAAATTTAGCTGAATTTAGCCAAAATAAATGAAAAACTGTGGAAAAAAACATTTTGTTCCCTTTTGCCAAATGTTTCATTTAGTTCGGTCAGGATTGTGTTTGTGACGTTTATTCGTTTTGCTCCTTTTCTGCTTTTTAATCTTAGGAACATATTCTGGCAAAAGGCTATTTAGACTATTTAATTAATGCAATGGTGGAACAGAAACACATACATATGAAATTTTTTATTTCAGTTCATCTGTAGTTCTTTAAATGAAGCCATAGAAGAAGCACTTTTGAGTATCGATAAAACACAAACTGAGAGTTTAGAAAGAATTTCAGACTGAATTACACTGAAAATAAGGCTTCAAAAAGCTCCATACCGTATAATTCTACTCACTTATTCACTATATCTACACATTAACCGAATGGTTTTTCAGGATTGTAGCTGAAGATACGTTTTTTTTTAGCCTCCGCAGATCTTAACCTCGACCGTAGAGCTCATAAACCAATACAGAGTTTAGCATTTGAGTTGTGAGAATCAGAATTGTTCTTTTTAACCTTTAGGAACTCAGGGGTGTGCTCTGTATCCTGCACAAAAATGCTCCAAAAAGCTGAAGAAAAATATATTTAGGCTGTTTAATGAATGCAGAGGTGAAAAAGTCTCAAAATCAATTAAAAACTGCAGGAACAAAAAAAACAAATATGTGATCATGGCCAAAATTCCTCATTTCGGTTCGTTTCGTAGATCTTTGAGTGATGCAGTAGAAGAACCACTTCTGGATACAGATAAGCAACCAAATGTATTTGGTGAAAATGGCAGAAAAGCAAGAATTTAAAAATGTTTCATTTTGTTTGGTTTTAAATTCACCCATTTTTTTTATTTTAGTTTAACCCAAGTTCTCTGAGCAATTCTATAGAAAAAACACTTTTAAGTATCAATAAAACCCAAATCGAGTATAAGAAAGAACCAATGGTGTTCCAGGGTTTTAGCTGGAAAAAGGGGTGCGCCACATACTCTACAACCAAAATTATTCAGACAAATAAGCTCCAAAGAGCTGTTTAATGAATGCAGCGGTTAAAAAGTGGCAAAATCAATGAAAAACAGTTTTAATTTCGGCAAAATGATAAATTTCAGTTTACCTTTAGTCTTTTGATTGATGCCATAAACAACCACTTCTGGATACAGATAAGCAACTAAATGTATTTGGTAAAACTAAATGTATTTGGCAGAAAAGCACAAATTTTAAAAATGTGTTTTTCGAAATTTGTCCAAATGTTCCATTTTGTTTAGTTTTATTTTGAATTTTTTTTTTAGTTTAGTTTATGTCTAGTTCTTTGAGCAGTGCCAAAAAATAACCATATTTGAGTATCAATTAAACCCAAATCGAGTGTAAGAAAGAACCAATGGTGTTCCAGGGATTTAGCTGGAAAAAGGGGTGCGCCACATATTCTACAACCAAAATTATTCAGACAAATAAGCTCCAAAGAGCTGTTTAATGAATGCAGCGTTGAAAAAGTGGCAAAATCAATGAAAAACTGTTTTAATTTCGGCCAAAATTATTAATTTCAGTTTGTTTCTAGTCTTTTGATTGATGCCATAAAAGAGCCACTTTATTAGCAACTAAATGTATTTACAGATAATGCTTGGATTGTATTTATGCTTGTACCCATAAATCCAATGTTTAATTTAATTTTTTCAAAACTTTAAAAGCACATATGTTGCATTTTAGACGATAATTCAGCGTACATTCTTTATTTTTCTCGTCTTTTTCAGTCGTTTTGCACCTGTTCTGCATTTAAATCCTATTAACTATATTACTATATTACTATTATTATTTATTGTATATTATTATTATTTGTTATGTTTCACGATAGTAGTAACAGTTCACCACATTTTGTGTGTAGAGTCCCACAGGGTTCTGTATTAGGCCTTATGAAATTATTAAATGCGGCTAATCGTGATGTTTCTCATTGGTTCAGAGCTTTTAATTGGACCAATGGTCACAAATCTGCTCTATATACTCCTAAAAAAGACCATAAATCTTAGTTTTAGAAGAAATAAGCTACATAAATTATTAGGGCAAAAGCGACAGAATGATTAAATAAAGTGAATAATTTATTGATATTTCCGTGAAAAAAGCAAAAAAAGCAACATTAAGGACATTTCATTTATGCGATTTTAAAACAAAGGTGCAAAATCAATTAAAACAAACCAAAAAAAAATGTAACAGAAGTCAGTGATCCAGAATTATTAGTCATGATACTACTAATAATAATGCATATCTCCATATATCCAGGATTAAAGTAAAATAAATGATACTGTACAGATATAATCTGTGTCTAGTAGATATATGATGGGAAATGAGAACAGTGTGAATTTTTATTTGGATAAAAACAGTATAAAAGTAGAACCCTGATGTGATCATTAGGGGTGGGTGATATGACACCATATTTCAGGATATAATATCAATAATCACCATATTAAAAAATGTTGGAGATATTATTGTGTACGATATGATATGGTACAGACCTACTCTTTGCAACCAATCAACCGCTTTTCATTGCAACCACGTAGCAACGCCTTAGCAACAACGGCTAACACGTAGAAACAGTGTACGTTTCATCGAAGTGAAATTAATTTGTGCAACTTGGTTGCATAAAATGTAAACTAAGAAAAAAACATTTAGTTTAACATATACAAATACACAGTGACTGTTTAAACATGTCGTTACTATTCATTTAATGTGCAAAACGTAGGTTAATCTTTTTTTATTTTACTATTTTTATGATGTTTGTTTATGTTGGAAAAGCATTTTTTGATATGAAGCTCGACTGATATGAACCTTGAATCCAGTTTCCAGTCCTGGATTTTGCTCTTGCTGGTAGTTAAGGAAACGGGGAATGCATCTGATTGGCTAAACAGTCCCACACCCACCAAGCATTACCAAATCCAGGACTGGATCTTCTGGAAGCTGGATTCACTGCTGAGTGTAGGAGGGTGATCTTCTACACTGAGAATAATCAATCATCCTGGTGTTCTCTTTTTCTGTGGATCACTAGAATCTGATCAATAGTGTAAAATATGCTGTAATTACAATATATACAGTATTTATATTATATATATACTGTATCATCATACTTTCACAATATTTCCACAAACACATTATTTGCAGCGAATTATTAAAAAAACGCAAAAAAATAAAATTACATTTTGAAAATCTTATATGCACAATAACAAAAAACACCTTTGCAATCAACCCTTTTCCATAGCAACCACGTAGCAACACCTTAGCAAACAGCAGCTGTATCATAGCAACAGCCAAAAAACAGTGTACATTTTTTCGAAATATACGTTTACCCGACTTACGATTGTGTATAATGTAAAAAAAAAGTTAAAACATAGACAACGACACAGATATTATGAGTCATTAAAACTGAAATAAATATCGGATTTGGTCAGAAAATCAAATTTGAGCCACTTTTACCTGCATAGAAATCTGCGTGAATCACTTTAGCTGCTAAACATTGCAGAAAACGCAGCTTTTGAGTTGTATATTTACGTATGTATGTATTATAGTGGACCACCTTCCCTCCACCGGTCAGTTTGGTCAGTTGAAGGCCTACGCCAGGGGTCAGTGAGGGGTCAGATCGGAGGTCAGTGAGGGGTCAGCGAAGGTCAGAGGTTAATAAGTTTAGCCTTGTGGAGTGAAAGGTCATGAGGAAAATGTTTGGTTTGGGGGATAGAAAGCATTTAGTGCATCAATCAAACACACGACGTGAACACACACTCTCACGCAGAACACACTCCTGACACGCAGAACACACTCCTGACACGCAAAACACACTCCTGACACACTCCTGACACGCAGAACACACTCCTGACACGCAAAACACACTCCTGACACGCAGAACACACTCCTAACACACTCCTGACACGCAGAACACACTCTCACGCAGAACACACTCCTGACACGCAGAACACACTCCTGACACGCAGAACACACTCCTGACACGCAAAACACACTCCTGACACGCAAAACACACTCCTGACACACTCCTGACACGCAGAACACACTCCTGACACGCAGAACACACTCCTGACACGCAAAACACACTCCTGACACACTCCTGACACGCAGAACACACTCCTAACACACTCCTGACACGCAGAACACACTCTCACGCAGAACACACTCCTGACACGCAGAACACACTCTCACGCAGAACACACTCCTGACACGCAGAACACACTCCTAACACACTCTCACGCAGAACACACTCTCATGCAGAACACACTCCTGACACGCAGAACACACTCCTAACACACTCCTGACACGCAGAACACACTCCTAACACACTCTCACGCAGAACACACTCTCATGCAGAACATACTCCTGACACGCAGAACACACTCCTGACACGCAGAACACACTCCTAACACACTCCTGACACCCAGAACACACTCCTAACACACTCCTGACACGCAGAACACACTCTCACGCAGAACACACTCCTGACACGCAGAACACACTCCTGACATGCAGAACACACTCCTGACACGTGCTCAGCTGCTTCTGCACTGCGTTCATGATAGGTGGGGTGAGTTTTAAAGTGGATTAAATTTATATATATATTTATAATTGATATATATATATATATATATATTCTTCTAAAAAGACTGTAAACCTTACTTTTAGATGATAATCTGTAATAATCTGCTCTGGGAGACACTTTTTGAATTAAAGAGCTTCAGTATTCGGCAACTTTTATTATGAACAATGCCGTGGTTTAACCACTTTTGTATCTATGTGTAAACACCCATTTTTAAAATACAGATAAATCTAACTAAGTGTAAATAATGTTTTAAAGGCCCAAAGAAGCTTTAAAGCAAAACTCGTTTTTCTGATGAATTATTTGACGCCATATTAATGCAGCTTTAGAAACAACCAAGGAAAACATTAGTTAACAACATTATTATTTGATAATTTACTTTTGTATCAATGATTGAAGATAACCATGCCCTACTCTCTTATTATTTATTTATTTATTTATTTTTACGTTTATGTCGCAAACCAAGTTGTGAAGTTCATGCTGTGCTGAATTCAGATTTATTCTTTAAAAAATGGCACAAATATGATTTACTACTGTAATTTTACCCATTAAATCATCCAGAACGAGATATTTCTTATTCTATAAATCCTTTAACCCGTTAATCCCTCATACTGCAGATTTATCTGCAAGACTTATTATTATTCAGCAGTGTAAATTATTCAGTATCTGCTACAAAACAATGAGTGAGTGGGGCGTGGGCCTGCATACGCCCCTTTCACAGCTTTTAACAGGAATATTCTGTTTAATTTCATTTAATTCAGCTTTATATAACTCTTATTATATTAATATAGTATACTGTTATACAATGTGTTAAGCTACATTTACAGTGCAGTGATAGAAATGGATAATAAGGGCAATAATACATAAACAATAAATACAAGAAAATAAACACAAAAATGCCAAACTCAAGATAGAAGCTGTAATTTCTGTGATAATAAATAATTCATAATAAATATGTCGATCAAAAGTGTCAGGAGTATCTGAGAGTAATGTTTCCAGTAAACTGCAGCAAAAACTGAATAATAATTTAAAAAATAAGGTAAATATTTGATTATATGTTTAATATATTTTGTATATAGTTAACAGTGGTTAATGGTATTTTAAAAAAATGTAAGTTTGCTTAGCAACAGACAGACTGCAATTTTAACAATTTTCCTGAATTAGAATAAACTGTCTTAACTAGAGTTAAACAGTTAGTTAGTATTAGCTAGCTAGTTTATACCGGCTAGTTAACTAAAGCTAGCTCACTAGCTAAGCTAGCTTGCGTTAGTTTGCTTTAGCAACAGATTTTCCTGAAATAAAAACACCTTTAAAATGTTTCCTGAGGAAAGATAATATTATTTTTGTGCTAATATGCAGAATATGTGATACATATTTAGAATAAACTGTCTGAACTAGAGTTAAACAGTTAGTTAGCATTAGCTAGCTAGTTTATATAGGCTAGTTAGCTAACTAGCTAAGCTAGCTAGTGTTAGTTTGCTTAGCAACAGAGAGAACACAATTTTAGCGATTTTCCTGAAATAAAAACACATTTTTAAAGTTTTCTGAGGAAAGATAATATTATTTTTGTGCTAAAATGCAGAATGTGTGATAAATATTTAGAATAAACTGTTGTAACCTGATTGAAATAGTTAGTTAGCGTTAGCTAGCTAGTTTGTACCGACTATATAACTAAAGCTAGCTTAGTTAGCTAACTAGCTAACTGTTAACATTATCAGTAATTATATTGGTGTGTTTGGTGATTTAGACAAATGTGTAAAAAAACTATTCATTACTCTGCAGTCAGGAGTATCTGAGAGTCACCTTTCCAGTACACTGCAGCGAAAACTTTACAATAATTAATAAATAAGGTAAATATTTGATTAGATGTTTAATATCTTGTTAATATGGTATTTAAAAAAACTGAACTAGCTAAGCAATTTTAGTGATTTTCCTGAATTAAAAACACATTTAAAACGTTTCCTGCCAGGGCCTGGTTGGCCTTCAGCCAGTTCAGACAGGCTTTAGTGAAGACAAACAGCGCGGAGACAGAAACACGGACAGGTGTGGACAGAGGGGACGGCTCGCCTGCTCTCGCAGCAGCGGAGAGCGCGAGAGAGAATTGTACATGCTGCTCAGTCAGCTCTTACACTGACAGAAACCATCCATCATCAACCAGTGGAGGGTCGTTACAATCGCTCTCCCTCCACTTGCGCTCTCCCTCTTATACACTCTCGCGCTCTCTCCTTTTCTTTTACAAACACTCTCTCTCTCATACACTCTCACTGTCTCTCTTACACACTCGCGCTCTCTCTCAGACACACTCTCTCACTCTTTGTCTTACACACTATCTCTCTCTTATACACACTCTCTCTTACACACTCTCACGCTCTCTCTCTCTCTCTTATACACTCTCTCTTACACACTTGCTCTCTTCCTTACACACTCTCTTACACATCTCTCTTACACACACTCTCTCTTATACACTCTCTCTCTTACACTCTCGCTCTGTCGTACACCCTCTCTCTCTTTTTTCTCTCTCTTACACACTCTCACTCTCTCTCTTATACACTCTCACTCTCTCTCTCTCTGTCTTGTATACACTCTCGATCTCTTACACACACTCACTCTCTCTTTCTTACACACTCGCGCTCTCTCTGTATCTCTCTCTTGCTCGCTCTGTCTGTATCTCTGTTTCTCTCTTTTTGTATCTCTCTCTTTCTCTCAATCTTACACACTTGTTCTCTCTTTTACAAACTCTCTCTACTCTCTCTTACACACTCACGCTCTCTCTCTCTGTCTGCACATCACCATGACGATGCTTAAACGATATATTGTGCAGCTTTATCTCATACACTCTCTATCTGTCTGTCTCTCTTTTACTCACTCTCTCTATCTGTCTGTCTCTCTGCAGTGCTGCAGTCTGATGGGTTTATGGATCTGGACTGGGTTCAGTTCTACAGGGTTTTGCTGAATGTTTCCTAAAGTCAGGTTTTATCTGCTTTACAGTCTTTCTCACATCAGCATCCTGCTGTATGTAACTGCTGAATTAAAACAACAGGGGAACAAAAAGTTACTGTGTTATTTTAGCTTTACACGTGTATAAATCCACAGCGTCTGGCAAAAACAACTTGAATCTGCTGCTTTTTGTAAAATTGCTGTTTGTATTTATTGTAATGCTGTAATGTGTTTTACTGAGATAATAAACACTTACTGCACAGAGAAGAAGCTTTTTCTTTACTGAAAGTCACACAGGTACCTAAAACATTTGCACAGTACTGTATATATCAACCACTGGTTAATTATTTAAGATATTCCTTGCATATATTCCACTTTCACTGGATAAAATTACTTAAAATGTGCAAAACTAAATAGAAACAAGTTGGATTTTGTTTTGTATTGTTCTGACAAAACGAAATGTGAGAGAAATAAGAAATATTAGATATTTGAGAGAATTTTAATTTGCTAAAACTTCATGTTTGCAGTGTGTAATGTTGGTGTGTTTGTGTTTGCAGGTTTGAGGTCAGAGGTCAGGGAAGAGGCAGGTGTGTGTGGGGGGGGGCAGTGCGGCAGGACCTTGAGTTCGGGCCAGATCAACGAATCAGCATCGTGAGACCGGCACAGCCGTCCCAACACAGAGATAAACAGGCAAGGCCTTCCTCTACCTATCTTTCTTTCTCTCTGTTTATTTCTCTCTCTCTCTTTCTCTCTTTCGTAAACGGTAAAACAGCAAACGGTAGTGACGCAGGTAAAGGACGCCGGAGGGTTTCAGGGGTCAGAGTGTATAAAATTTTAAAGGCTAAAGTTCAGCAAATCAGGAATTCTCTCTGCTGCAGCGCGTCCTCTAAACAGTAGAGAAAGAGAAACACTGCTGCCTTCTATCTCCATTTTTACATTTCTGAATTTGTGATGCAGTTTAAAATAGGGCTGTTTTTTATAATGTATTAGAAATTAGTGACTAATGGACCAATAGAGATGCTCACAACAAAGCAACAATTTTCAGGACAGTGTTGACACAATTCTACCATTTTTGACATTTAAACAGAAGAAGTGCAAGACTCTGCATTTTACATCAGATGCATTTTGTAGATTTTTGTTATTTTTAAATTTATGAAACATATCAGATCTGGCTGTTTATTTATGTTGTTTGTATTGACCAATGGAAATGCTTCAAATAGCCTGATCTAGGTGAAATACAACGTGGGTTTATCGATCACCAAAAACGATGTTAACGCATCTGCTGGTGAAGGTTCTGTTATTCGCTATGGATGCAGTGGAGGACAGTGCTACCTTCTGTATCCAGTTTTTACATTTTTTACATTTTTGAATTTGTGATGTGATTTAAAATCTGGCTTTTCTTTATATTGTTTTAGTATTTTATGATAAATGGAGAAAAGTAGAGATGCGCACAACAAAGCAACATTGCAGGACATTTTTGACGTGTTGTTCTTTATATTACCTCAAAACTTTATAAATGAATGGACAGATGTTCACAACAGAGAGGAAGTGCAGGACAGAGTAGAAGCAATGCTACCTCGTAATTTTGCATTTTAAATTATATGTGTCAGTTGTTCTTCACATTATATACATTTTTGATGAATGAATGGACTAATATATAAACTGTATTTGCTATATAACCTGGGTGTTCATACCTAGAATACCAATGGTGGTTCTGAGTCTGGTATCTGATATTAGCTGTAGACGCAGTGGAGGACAGTGGAGGATGTATTGATGAGTTGTTTGAAACGGTCATGAAGTTGTCAGATTACATTTCAGCTAAAGGTCAGCTGAGCTGTTCTCCACTTGATTAAGATCATACTCTTTACAATCTCCCATCTCTCCCATCTCTCTCTCTCTCTTTCTCTCTATCTGTTTTTCTCTCTCTCTCTCTCTCTCTCTCTCTCTCTCTCTGCAATATCGTTTCTTACTCTTTTCACACGCTCTCTACCATATCTGTAAGTTTATTTATTGAGTTTTAAAATAAATGGTTCTTAATTGGGTTTATTCCAAAGACCAATCTAGGCTTATACTTAGTGATTCAAAATTTAATCAGATTAATCACAACAATATTCTGTGATTAACTGTGATTATACCACAGTTAGTTCCAACCCTGCAATGTGATTGGCTGAGAGGCGTTCTATGAGTACCCTTATTAGCCGGTAATGCACTGTAACCGAAGCTCTCCATGTATTACTCCGCCACATACAGGTAACCTAGCAACGATGCAGCGCTTACAAACCAAACAGTGCAGCTACAAACAAACAGAGCAGTAATGGAACTATTTTAACTGGAGGAGTTTTTATAACCAAACAGATCCTATTTTCTCCTCCTCTTTAACTCTTTAAAATCTTTCAATAAACAGTGATAATGAAACTGTGGTATAATACAAGCAACCTTAACACAGCAGTGCCAATATTACACGTTATACCACGAAACCTCGAGTGTTTTATTGCTTAAATAATCACAATTGTTTTTTCTTAAGGAGGGATCTATACCTACTGTCTGTGGCGAGTCAGCAGATGAGGGAGATATAAGAATAATTTAAAATAATGAGTTTTGTGCTTTTATCAGTGCAGTTAAGCATGAACTAGCTTGTTCTTGTATAAAGACGTATTGCAGATATGGACAGATGTTCTATTCGGGGGCGATGTGTGGAGAGCAGATTAATAGAAAGTGTCGGTAAAGGTCAGGAGCTTCATTTACATGGGATATAAAGTCCTGTTTAATTGGCTTAAGATTGCATTGGTGAAATATTCCAGCCTATGAAATGATGCTCTGTCTCACGCTCTGTCATGGTCAGAACAGAATAGCAGACAAGCGCAGATACTGATAAAAACAATAGATGTTTATTATAAGAATAAACAGATGTATTCAGGGTCGATACAGAAACAAGGGTGATCACCAGTAGACAGAGCAATGAAGACAAAACCATACCATAAACGAGAGACAGTCCAGAGTTCATACACAAGCAATCCAGTATCAGAGATAATCCAAGAGGCGGTGGTGAAAGCACAGTCCAGGTCATACACAAAACAATCCAATATCAAAGGCAGAGGCAAAAATCGGCGTCGGGAAACAAAAAGCAAGGTCATACACAAAGTAAACTGAGACAAGAGATAAGTAACGCTTTGTATGAGGATAACCTACAATACGCGGCGATGAAGTCTGTTTGGCGTGCACCTTTATAGTGCCAGTAATCAGTATTCGGGGCTTCCTGGAGGAAGCAGGTGAGGTGTCACGTGATCAGGTGAGTGCGTGATGTCAGCGGGTGGTGCATTCTGGGTAGTGTAGTCTTTGTCCTGAGAACCTCTGTCAGAGCTGGGTGTGGGAGAAACAGAGGAGCTAACAGCACCAGATGTGACAGTACCTCCCCCCGAGGGAGTCGAGACGGAGACGGAACGGGGACGACCACGACGACGTCCACCCGACGGGCAGGGAGTACCGGCGGGAGGAGCAGGAGAAACCACAGAGGTGCCAGACAGGCGGGGGATGCGAGACTGGGAACCCCGACGCACCGGAACCGAGGAGGAGAGTGAGCGCTTGGGACGCCCACGGGGTCTAGGAGCAGGTTTACCAGGGTGACGGGCATGAAATTCGGCCAGAAGAGCAGGATCCAGCACATCCCCAGCGGCAACCCAGCAACGCTCCTCAGGGCCGTAACCCTCCCAGTCTATGAGATACTGGAGCACACCGCCACGCCTGCGGGAATCCAGCACCTCTCGAACCGCATAGGTAGACGAAGCCTCCCCCTCCACTGCCGCGGGCGGCACGTCGTCTGGAACACCCTCAGCCAG
The DNA here is from genome assembly GCF_023375975.1 of Astyanax mexicanus. NCBI lineage: Eukaryota > Metazoa > Chordata > Actinopteri > Characiformes > Acestrorhamphidae > Astyanax > Astyanax mexicanus. The sequence goes on from NC_064432.1 coordinate 27,140,067, forward strand.
TGGACCTGGGACAAGAGGCTTGAGCAAGGAAACATGAAATGAGTTATGCACTCTGTACTGAGAAGGCAACTCAATCTTATAAGTAACGTCATTGACTTGTGAAAGAACTTTAAACGGGCCAATATACTTGGGTAGTAGTTTCCTACAGGACCCCTCAAACCTCAAGTCCCGGGTCGACAACCACACACGATCTCCGGGCTGGTATTGGGGGGTGGTACCTCGGTGTCTGTCAGACTGCTCCTTGTATTTGCGCAAGACCTCAGAAACCTGCTGATGTGTTTCCTCCCACACCTGCTCACTCCGCTTCATCCAGTCATCCACGGCGGGTACATCGGAAGACACAGCTGTCCACGGAGCTAACGGAGGCTGGTACCCCAGAACGCACTGAAAGGGTGTAAGACCAGATGTGGAGTTAGTGAGTGAGTTTTGGGCTATTTCCGCCCAAATGAGATACTGAGACCACTCTGTAGGATGTTTGAAACAGTACAATCTAAGAAATTTTCCTAATTCCTGGTTAACTCGTTCACATTGACCATTGCTAGTGGGGTGAAAACCAGAGGTGAGACTAACGTGCACTCCTAAGTGTTCAAAAAAGGATTTCCATACTCTGGAAGTAAATTGAGGACCCCTATCGGAGAGGATGTCCTCCGGAATACCAAAGTGTCTAAAGATGTGTGTGTATATAGCCTGAGCTGTCTGAAGAGCAGTGGGTAGTGCTGGAAAAGGGATAAACTTTACTCCCCTAGAAAATCTGTCAACAACAGTAAGAACAGTGGTGTAACCCTCAGATTCAGGTAGGTCTGTGACAAAGTCTACAGCAATGTGTGACCAGGGTCTGTCTGGGACGGGTAGAGGAACTAGCTTACCGGCTGGAAGGGTTTTGGGTGTTTTGCATTGTGCACAGACAGAACAGGAAGCTACGAATGAGTGTATGTCAGCTCGCATGGTTTCCCACCAATAGCGAGCTGAGATCAGTTGCAGCGTACGTGTAACCCCTGGGTGACCAGAAGTAAGGGCAGAATGTGCCCAGCCAATGAGTCGTTCGCGAAATTGCTCAGGTACAAAAATCTTGTGAGGAGGACAACCCTCCGGAGGTGGTGTGTTAACTGAACCTTGCTGAATAAGATCGTCAAGTTCCCATCTAATGGCAGCTATACGAACTGTGGGTGGTAGAATGCGTTCTGGTTCGGAAGGGTGGCTACCCTCATTTGACGAACTGAAAACCCGGGATAATGCGTCAGCTTTAGTATTACGGTGACCTGGACGAAATGAGATAGAAAAATCAAATCGCGAGAAAAACAAGGACCAACGAGCTTGACGGGGGTTTAGACGTTTAGCAGTGCGTAGATATTCCAAGTTTTTGTGATCAGTAAGTACGGTAAATGGGTGTGCAGCCCCCTCCAGCCAGTGACGCCACTCCTCTAGAGCCAATTTGACAGCCAATAACTCTCTATCCCCTATACCATAGTTGCGCTCAGCAGGTGACATTTTACGAGAGAAGAAGGCTATGGGATGTAGCTTAGGCGGTGAACCGCTGCGTTGGGAAAGAACAGCCCCAACGCCAGTATCAGATGCGTCGACCTCGACTGTAAACGGTAGTTCAGGTTTGGGGTGCATGAGAACTGGAGCTGAAACGAAAGCAGCTTTTAACTTATTAAATGCCTGGTCGGCTTCAGGAGACCATTTAAGGATCTTAGTGGCGTTCTTAGTGAGTGCGGTGAGTGGGGCAGCTATACTGCTGAAGTTACGAATAAAACGCCTATAAAAATTTGCAAATCCCAAAAAACGCTGGAGATCTTTGATGGACAGGGGAGTGGGCCAACTAGTGACGGCGTCTACTTTACAGTCATCCATAAGAACTCCCTGGGAGCTGATAACATAGCCGAGAAATGCGACTCTCTGAAGATGGAACTCGCATTTCTCGGCTTTAGCATAGAGATTGTTCTCCAATAAACGTTGGAGGACCGAACGAACATGCTGCACGTGAGAGTCAAAATCAGACGAATAGATCAGAATGTCGTCTATAAAAAGTGTGACGAACTTGCCAATCATGTCTCTAAAAATGTCATTCATAAATGACTGAAACACGGCGGGGGCGTTAGCGAGACCATAACTCATAACCATGTATTCATAGTGGCCATTAGTAGTAGTGAATGCAGTTTTCCACTCATCCCCCTCCTTAATGCGGATTAAATTGTACGCACTACGCAAATCGAGTTTGGTGAAGTAAGAGGCGTCGCGCAACTGTTCAAGTGCACACGGAATGAGAGGCAGGGGGTACGCAAATTTTTTAGTGATAGCGTTTAAACCTCGGTAATCTATACAGGGCCTCAGTCCACCGTCTTTTTTCTTCACAAAGAAGAAACCCGAACCAACAGGAGATTTTGACGGGCGAATGAAACCCTGAGCTAACGCTTCGGAAACGTAATCTGTCATAGCCTTCTCCTCATCGAGAGTAAGGGGGTAAACTCTAGCTTTGGGTAAGGTGGCACCCTCCACTAGGTCAATGGCACAATCACATGGGCGATGAGGAGGCAACTTAGTAGCATTGTCTTTACTGAAAACCTCAAGCAAATCAGAGTATTCGGGAGGAATAACAGGAGATTCAGAAACATGGGGACTTTCCACAGTAGTGGACTGAATAACTAAACTATCCAGAGCTAAACAATGTTCATGACAGTGAGCAGACCAAACCGTGATATCCCCATCGCGCCAGGAGACAGTGGGATCGTGAGTCTTCAGCCATGGCATGCCCAGGATAACAGGATGTTCGGTGCAGGGAAGCACGAAGAGTGGTAGTTCCTCATAATGGAGAGCGCTGGCTTGAAGAGTGATGGGCAGAGTCTGCAGGGTAACCGGCTTGGAGCGAACAGTCTTTCCATCAACAGCATGGATGGCTAATGGACGTAGAAGTTCTCTGGTGGGTACTCCATGCTCCTTAACTAGGTCCAGACTGATGAAGTTCCCCTCCGACCCGGAATCTACAAGCGCTGGGACAGAGAGCATACCAGTAGGTAACATAATATTTACAGGCAAAGAAAAACATTTAGAGCGAAGGATTGTGTTGTGCTTACGTACCACGTTAGCGCGTGGAGAGCACTCCACGCGCTGTCCCAGGGCTGGAGCTTTCACAGGTCGGGTCAGGAGACCACACTCAGCCTTGAAATGCCCGGCCTCCCCACAATAAAGGCATAGGCGAAGCCGGATTCGACGCTGTCGCTCCTCTGGAGTTAGCCGGGTTTTCTGGATATCCATGGGCTCTGGGGCAGGCAGCGCAGCTTTCTCCGGAGTGGGAGCGCGGGTCAGAGACACAGGAGTGTGTTGAGTGCGAGGACTGGTCTTGGGTCGGCGCGAGAGAAGTTGATCCAACCGGATCGACAGTGAGATGAGCTGATCCAGGGTCAGTGAATCATCTCTGCAGGCTAATTCCCTCTGTACATCTGGGTTAAGTCCGCATCTAAACACGTTGATCAAAGCAGCGTTATTCCACCCACTACCAGCTGCAAGAGTGCGAAACTCCAGAGCGTAGGAAGCCACCGGCTTCTGACCTTGCTTTAGAGCCAGCAAAAGTTCTCCATTAGATTGTCCATACCGCGAATGATCAAAAACTGAGCGGAAAGTAGCTAAAAAGTCAGTGTAACTAGCCCCAGAAAGTTCTTCCCAAATAGCTGTAGCCCACTCGAGTGCCTTACCAGAAAGCCGTGAGATAACAAAACCGATCTTAGCTTTATCGGTTGTAGGCGGTGAATTACTGAAAAACACGGAGCATTGTAAAAGAAAACCGCTGCATTTTTCCGGATCCCCATCAAACAACTCCGGTTTAGAGACAGAAAATCCAGGCACAGAAGAGTTAGCGTTAGGCATACTGGGGGTAGCTAACGGGCTAGGGCTAGGCTCAGTTACGCCTCTGAGGTGAGCTAGCAGCTCAGCTAGTTGTTGCTGCTGCGTGGTTTGCTGGCGGGCTAGCTCCGAAACAGCTTGGGTCACACCAGCGAGCGTTTGCTGGTGCTGACCGAGTAGCCTCCCCTGGTTGGCTAAACCAGATCTAATAGCCTCAGTATCTGCTATCTGATCTTGTATGGCCGCGTATTCTGTCATGGTCAGAACAGAATAGCAGACAAGCGCAGATACTGATAAAAACAATAGATGTTTATTATAAGAATAAACAGATGTATTCAGGGTCGATACAGAAACAAGGGTGATCACCAGTAGACAGAGCAATGAAGACAAAACCATACCATAAACGAGAGACAGTCCAGAGTTCATACACAAGCAATCCAGTATCAGAGATAATCCAAGAGGCGGTGGTGAAAGCACAGTCCAGGTCATACACAAACAATCCAATATCAAAGGCAGAGGCAAAAATCGGCGTCGGGAAACAAAAAGCAAGGTCATACACAAAGTAAACTGAGACAAGAGATAAGTAACGCTTTGTATGAGGATAACCTACAATACGCGGCGATGAAGTCTGTTTGGCGTGCACCTTTATAGTGCCAGTAATCAGTATTCGGGGCTTCCTGGAGGAAGCAGGTGAGGTGTCACGTGATCAGGTGAGTGCGTGATGTCAGCGGGTGGTGCATTCTGGGTAGTGTAGTCTTTGTCCTGAGAACCTCTGTCAGAGCTGGGTGTGGGAGAAACAGAGGAGCTAACAGCACCAGATGTGACACGCTCTCTGTGTGTATCAGTGAGGAGAAATTATACAACCTATAAAATGAAGGGCATTTACATATAACAGTTCACCTGATTTACTTTTAATTTAAAGATTAATTGCATAAACTAGGTGTTGGGAACTGGAATTTCTCTATCAAAACACTGAAGAAATCCCTGTTTGTCTACAGGATCTGAATACTAAAGGTCAGTACTTGATGCTAGGGATCTTCAGGCCCTCAGGTAGCACTGTATTAAAAAACCTGCTTTACTGATTCAGTACTGGAAATCACTGTATGAGATCAGAAACACTTCCAGAAATCCAAGAACTGTCTTTAAACACAGTTCACAGTTTTAAAAGGTATCACCTGTCAAACCCCTGCAGAGACGTATTATATTCTAACTCGTGTAAAAGAGATATAATATGTCCCATTTAAATGAGTTTGGCCCCAATGTTACTATAGGTCAAATAACACTTTCGGAACTTCATGAAAATTTCCTTGGTTCTGTATATAATCATTATATAATATATTTTAAAAATAGCTTGAACCACATTTCTGTATATAACCTTTTTTATAAATGACTGTAAATCAAGACAGCATTTATCACATAAAATAAGATAATCCTTTATTAATCCCACAATGGGGAAATTTGCATGTTATAGCAGCACAGAGGAAAGGAGAGAGAAACAGGTCAGCCTGACACTGAATTACTGTAAATCAAGAAATCTGAGGCCAACCAGGCAGCATTCATCACATTTAACATTTTACTGTAAACTAGTGTAAATATCACTGCTTGTTCTTTAAGAGGGAATTGCCCCAGGAAGCGCAGTTTTAATTTCCCTTCACTTATTTTATCCTAACACCATTCAGAACTATTCTTTACTAAATACGTTGAGAAAATGATCCACGTTAAACAGCTTAACTGAGTTAAAGCAAAAAGACTAACATATTTGTATTGTAGACCCCGCCCACTCCTCCCAAACTAAGTTTTATGTCTCAGACTGCCTTCACTGAGTTTATAGCACAGTCTAAAGGAGCAAAAGTATTCAAACCCATGTATTTATCACATTTAACTCTACTGTAAACTCTTCTATAAATTAGTGTTATTTAAGACTAAACTAATTCAAATGTTCAAGAAAACCCAAGGAATCCAGCCTCATTATTCCTTCAGTGATTTTATTTTATCAGCGTTCACCCTCCCTGACCCCTCCGCCCCTCCTCTGTAACGGCAGGAACGCCACAAAATAGAAATGTCATCTCAGCTCAGCGAGATTTGGATTGTTTTCAGGCAGAACGCTCCCCCGAGGTCTTTGGCCTGAACTTCTTGTGTCTTTCAGAAAGAAAACCCCGTCCAATCACCCCCACCGCCCCCCCACTGTCCCCCCACCGTCTTCCAGTACAGTAGATTACAATACACCACCCCACGAGGTCCCGTTCCCCCACCCCTCCATAACTCCATAACGCGTCCAACTGACCAATTACATCTTATTCCTGCGTGAGAGAGAACGAGCCGAGAAGCTTTCACAACCAGAGTACATTCATTAACAGCTCTTACAACACAATATCTCAAATTATTATTAAATTACACAAACTTTAACTTTATTAATCATTTAAAACATTAATATACAGTACCAGTCTAATGTTCAGACACATTTTAACATTCAAAAAAAAAGGTCTGTATTGTAGATTAATACTGAAGTCATTCAAACTATGAAGAAAAACATATGGAATTATTTATTTATTTATTTACTTACTTATTTAGATAGACAGACAGACAGACAGACGGATAGACGCAAGAACTACTTAACTTGATAAAAATAAAATCAGCCTTTAATTTCCTTCATTCACACTAACCAGCACAAACACACCCATCTGTTATTAAACACAGAGATTAATTTAGTTCAGAAATACAATTAGCATCACCAGTTAGCCGTTAGCCTTCTCCATTCATATCTGCAGTCTGTTAGCCTAGCTAGCATTAGCATTAGCATTGCATTCCGGCACTGTAAATGTAATAATTAACTAATTAAAGTAAACAAAAGCCATAATTCACATCTAATATCAAACTACAGATCCTCCCCACTCTAACCAGCACTAATAAATCTATCTGTTATTAATAAACACAAAACAGTGATTAATTCAGCTCGAAAATACAGTTAGCGTCACCGGTTAGCCACATCTGCTATGTGCCAAAATAAAAGTCTCCTGCACAACCATTGCATTTTTTTTTATATTTCATAAAAATGAAAATATTTAATTTGAAAGAAAACAATTGTGGGTTTGTATATAAAGTGTGTTAAATAAATGACTTAAATTTACATTAAATGCACTTGTTTTTATCCTTCAAAGGGCTGTGTGCTCTGTTTCAGATGTGTTTTTGTGTGTATTTGTATCAGTATCATAAGTTTTATATCAGTTTTACATTAGTTTTATATCAGAATCGGATCAAAGCTGAAAAAAAGTGGATCGTCCCATCACTAGTTATTTTATTATATATTTATTATTTTACTGTAGGTAAACAGAACACATTTTATACTGGCTCTATACAGTAAAATACTGAATATATAGTACTGAATATATAGTACTGAATACTGTAATAGAAGTAAAAGCACTGTAATCTAGTAAATCTACTGGTATTAAATCTCAGTTATTTTACAGCACAGTGTTTTACAGTGTTTTATAGAGTTTCTGTAGGTGAAGTTTTTGGTGCAGCAGTGTGGGGTTTCGGGTGGAGGTGATGTGCTACAGTATTATTAGTGGTGAGAAGCTGCGGGTGGAGTTATGGGTCGAACTCTCTGTATAACAATAGGTCTTTAGCGACAGACTCTCGGAACATCTGCACGCTTCCAATAGCCCTTTCTCCTCGCTGCCCCAACGCATTAACCGCCTCCCGCCTGACGAATACCGAACTGCCTCCCCTCCTCACCAAAAACACCACCCTCTCACCAAACCTACAACCTGCTTCTGCTCTTCAGCAGCTCTACAGTCCTGAGAGTTTCTCTATAATGATGAGTTTCTTTGATTTGATCAAATTAAAAACCTCTGGAATATAATCAAGAGGAAGATGGATGATCACAAACCATCAAACCACCAAACTGAACTGCTTGAATTTTTACACCAGGAGTAAAGCAGCATAAAGTTATCCAAAAGCAGTGTGTAAGACTGGTGGAGGAGAACATGATGCCAAGATGCATGAAATTAAAACTGTGATTAAAAACCAGGATTATTCCACCAAATATTGATTATTTCTGAACTCTTAAAACTTTATGAATATGAACTTGTTTTCTTTGTATTATTTGAGGTCTGAAAGTTCTGCATCTTTTTTGTTATTTCAGTCATTTCTCATTTTCTGTAAATAAATGCTCTAAATGAGAATATTTTTATTTGGGAGAAATGTTGTCCGTAGATTATAGAATGTTCATTTTACAGTGTGTGTTTAATATATTTATACATAAATACACACGATATATATATATATATATATGTATTTCAGTATGAAAGCAGGTATTTTTTAATGTGTAACTACATCTCTGCTGTAAATTGGGTAAGATTTGGTAAAGATGTGATTATTATAGGTGTAGGATTGACTCCTCCAGTATGGCGGCTGAGCTGATACAGGAGGCGGGGTATACGATGTATACGTATGAGATGTCTATGGGTATACTGCCCAGCACTAGTGTGTTTTGATTGCAGTGTGTTAGAATTGGTGAGATTGTGATTAATTCATACTGGATGAGTTGTAAATGTTTCTGACCCTGTGATGATTATTATATGACCATGTGGTGGGGGACATTTCCAAGTCATTTCCTGTCCAGTTTATGAATCTGTTTCTCTGATTGAACAGGTTTTTAGTGTAGATAGTATCTGTGTTTCTCTGATCTGAGTATCAGTAGATCATTATTAATAATCAGGTGATTATTGGGAGGGGTGGGTGGGACAGTATTGACCGGTGCTGCAGGTGGAAGGTGATGTTGGGGCAGATGGTGGTTAGCGTGGTGTCGTGCTGGGCTCAGCAGGTCCTGCAGATTAAGAGGTTTGAGCTGTCAGAAATACTCTGTGCATCCAGTGAGTAACAGAGTGCAGATCGCCAGATTCATCCATTTCTCCCACTTATTTTACCCCCAAAACACCCCAATCTTTTACCAACCCACCCACGCTTTACCCCCCCAGCTCCAATATTCCAAAATTAATTCAGAATTTCATTGAGTCTGAGTTGGAAAAATTATTATCCACCACCAAAACAGCTCCCTTAAACAGTCTTATGCTCTTGTTTCAAGGTTTAAATATGTTATTATATACAAATCTAGAAAAAATAAGAGAGCACTTAAAAATGATGAGTTTCTTTGATTTTACCAGATTAAAAACCTCTGGAATATAATCAAGAGGAAGATGGATGATCACAAACCATCAAACCACCAAACTGAACTGCTTGAATTTTTGCACCAGGAGTAAAGCAGCATAAAGTTATCCAAAAGCAGTGTGTAAGACTGGTGGAGGAGGAGAACATTCTCAATTGCACAAGATTAGAAACCCTGCTTTAGAATACGCAGAAATGTTTCTCTATAGAGGATGTTTGACTTGTGTACAGGATTAACACGTAACATGTAATTTCACCATATTGTTTAAAATCTTGCATGAGAGTGAATGTAAATAAAACAGCAAATGAAAAAAAAATTTTTTTAAAGTTAATATTCCATATAAGAACTATATACACTGAAAAAATGAACGGTATATTTAAAATGAAATTATAAATCTATATTTCTTTTTCTATATTAGTCTTAAAAAAAATCCATTACATGGGGCTCTTTAATAGAGCTGTCCCACCGCTTTTCAGGTAGATAATAAATTATTTCCCCTTATGTGCAGCACACTGGAGCAGCTTTAATCAGAGCTGGATATTTTAATCTATAGGCTGAATTTTTATCTCGGCAGTTCCAGCATCGGCCGCAGGAGGGAGACATTGTTTAAGACTTTATAACAAGAGTTTAACCCTTTATTCTGTGTGAATAAACACAAGATAATTTATTGATTTATTTATTATGTTTTTTTTTTTATATTTAAACCTTTAATCATTAATCTCACCCCTTTTAACCCCTTCTGTTTCCTCTTTTATTTGTATTTTAGATGGATTGAGGGGGTCAGAGGGTCAGGTCCTGAGGGACGGGACGGGATGTCCTGATGACCTTTGTCTCTGGACGGATGGTGGTCAGTATTAAAGGACACGCTTCAGTAATGAGGGACGTGCTGGAGGCTCCATATCTCCAGGGTAATCTGAACACCCATATCAGCATATTGTTCACATGAGAAATGTAGTTTAGGTTCTTCTTATTTAGGCTTTATCAGATTTTCTATCCCAACTTTTACATCAACAATAAACAGAATAGTAAATAAAATAACATTGCTGTTCCCGTAAATGAGCTGCTGGAGCTCCTTCACAGCGTCAACCAGCAGCTCAGTTTCCTCTGCTGAGAAGAGTTTGTTGAACACGTCCAGGTAGCTGCACCGTTACAATAGCAATCCACCAAAGTCAGAGCTCACCTGATCTACTCTTAGAGAGAATGAAACACCCATAATTAATCTTCTGCAAAATTAAGTAGATTTAAATTACTGTTTTTTAACATAATTTTTTAACAAGTATTTCTAAATGTAATATTTCACGTATTGATGCACATCTTGTGTACACCGTAATACTACTAAAAACAAAAACTACACTAAAGTGCACTTTAAGCAGAATGTAATGTTACTTTATACAGCTCTGTAAAAAATAGAGCATTTAAAAATGCTGAGTTTCTTTGATTTTACCAAATTATAAACCTCTGGAAAATAATCAAGAGGAAGATGGATGATCACAAACCATCAAACCACCAAACTGAACTGCTTGAATTTTTACACCAGGAGTAAAGCAGCATAAAGTTATCCAAAAGCAGTGTGTAAGACTGGTGGAGGAGAACATGATGCCAAGATGCATGAAATTAAAACTGTGATTAAAAACCAGAATTATTCCACCAAATATTGATTATTTCTGAACTCTTAAAACTTTATGAATATGAACTTGTTTTCTTTGCATTATTTGAGGTCTGAAAGCTCTGCATCTTTTTTGTTATTTCAGCCATTTCTCATTTTCTGTAAATAAATGCTCTAAATGAGAATATTTTTATTTGGAATTTGGGAGAAATGTTGTCTGTAGTTTATAGAATAAAACATCAATGTTCATTTTACTCAAACATAAACCTATAAATAACAAAATCAGAGAAACTGATTCAGAAACTGAAGTTTTTCTTCATTTTGTACAGAGCTGTATATATTTTTTTAAACAAAACGTATAATTTAAAGCATTCTGCCTAAAAATACTTTTAATGCTCCTTTTCAGAAGGGAGGAACACGGCTGGGAATCAGTGAGTTCTACAAACTGAGTATTGTATGAAAATCTGTATGACTGAGTTTTTAATCAGATTGGTTAAAAGAGCTTTATTACGCTAAAACTGAGATTAGAGACGGACTGGTTAATCTCTGCAGGCAACTGTGATAGTGATGTTATATCTCACATTCACCTGGAGAGATTGTGCAGTCGCTCCTCCTGCTCTTCCAGTTTTATTACAGTCTATTCTGGGTGATATATTTTCACAAATAGTGAACATCAGTCTTTAATAAAATCTTAGTCTGTAAGTTTTTAATCTGTTAAAAGTCTTTTCTAAGCCAAACTCTGGGTTTGTGTGAATAATAATAGTAATAAAGCAGGTTTACAGGTTTCTGCCCCGTTGCTCGGGCTTAAAGCTGATCTTTGACTCTGATTTGACGAGATATATCATTTACTGCTTAATCAGATTTTCTTTTTAAGAGTTCAGAAAATCAGCAGTTTTACATGTTTCTAAAGTTATTTTCAAATCTCTCAAAGATAATTCTACACTAGTGAATAAAAGTGTATTAAAGTATATTAATCATTATTATAGTATAGTGTATTTAAGTACTAAAGTGTTCTTGTAGCAACATTATGTTTCACATTATCAGTTTTTCTCATATTTTCTTTTTTCATCAGATTTTATCAGATTTTCTCAGTTTTTATCAGATTTTCTCAGATTGATGAGAGTTTAGCCGTGCGCTGGTGAAATCTCAGCTGGCAACTGTGAGTCTTTCTTTCAGCTCCTCTCACAATGGCCGCTGGGATTATGCTAAGTGCGGCGATGTGACGGTGAGGCGGAGTGGAGCGCCTGTGTTTCTGGGCGTATGGAGCCGCTGTATGAAGATGTCGCTGTGATTACAGGAGCATGGCGTTACAGGAGTCTCGCTGTATTCAGCTCTTCTTTTCTCCAGTCTGATTCCGGGTCTGATCCGATCTGATCTGAGGAGAATCTCTCAGATGTGGATGATACTGCATCAGGAACTGATTGGATGATTCTGATTGGCCATCAGTTCTTGATGCATTGCCTTCAGCATCGAAAGAGACGCCGATCCAGAGATTAAAGATCAGACAACTTTCTCCCATTTACACTTTATATCTTATTATATCCCTCTGTAACTGATGTGTGTTTCAGCTCTGTTTAAAGCATTGAAAGAATAAAACTGTGAACTTTTAAAAATAGTGTGTCTTCTTTATTAACCACCTCACAATCTCACAATTCAACTAATGATGTTCTACTTATCAGTTATAGTTGATTTTATTTATTTATTTATGTATTTATATACATCTCTGTAAAAAAAAATGAAGAGATCATTTCTGAATCAGTTTCTCTGATTTTACTATTTATAGGTTTATGTTTGAGTAAAATGAACATTGTTGTTTTATTCTATAAACTACAGACAACATTTCTCCCAAATTCCTAATAAAAATATTCTCATTTAGAGCATTTATTTACAGAAAATGAGAAATGACTGAAATAACAAAAAAGATGCAGAGCTTTCAGACCTCAAATAATGCAAAGAAAACAAGTTCATATTCATAAAGTTTTAAGAGTTCAGAAATAATCAATATTTGGTGGAATAACCCTGGTTTTTAATCACAGTTTTTTTTCATGCATCTTGGCATCATGTTCTCCTCCACCAGTCTTACACACTGCTTTTGGATAACTTTATGCTGCTTTACTCCTGGTGTAAAAATTCAAGCAGTTCAGTTTGGTGGTTTGATGGTTTGTGATCATCCATCTTCCTCTTGATTATATTCCAGAGGTTTTTAATTTGGTAAAATTAAAGAAACTCATCATTTTTTAAATGATTTCTTTTTTTACAGAGCTGTATGTATTTTGGGTACAATTTGATCTTATTTAATTTTTAGTTAACTCTAGTTAACTTTTTAAATTTTTGTTTTAGCTGTCTTTTAACCTTTCCTTTATAGTTTCCTTTGTTTTATTTGTATTTTTTAGTGCTTTTGATTATTATTATTATTATTTTACTCCTTTATGTTCTTAGTTCTATTTATTATTCATCTGTAGTTGCATTATTATAATTTTTATTATCTTCTTTTCATGTCCTTACCTATGATTTTATGATTACTACTAAATTATTATTTTTATCTTATTTATTTCATATTCTTATTTTAAAATATCTTATATATGTATTATTATAATGCTGGGTCTTTTTGTCTAATTTTATTTTATTTTTGACACTCCTTCTCTGTGTATTGTTTAAATAAAGGTTAAATGAGTTGATTAAATTGAATTTCAAATAAAAAATTCATTTTACAACACAGTACATTGTGCATCATTAAATTAATCAGATTAAATTAGAATATGGCAAAAAAAATAGCATAAAAAACTTTTTTTTTTTTAATTAATCATTATAATAGAATTGAAGCTCTTATCCCAGGTTTCTGAGGCTGGTAACTCTGAGGAGTTCATCCTGTACAACAGAGGAAACTCTCGCTCTTCTATTCTTTCCTGGGGCGGTCCTGATGGGTGCCAGTTCCATCATAATTCTAACATTTTTGATGGTCTTTGCAGTGACTGCACTTGAGAATACTTTCAAAGTTCTTGAAATTCTTCTTTTCTGATTGATCTTCATTTTTCTTTTATTTCTTTATTTAGTTGAGTAGTTGTTTCTTCTCATAACCTGGATTCGAACATTACTGAAATATTCACTATTCACTGTATACCTGTAACTCTACCTCTTCACTACTTTACTTTAACTGATGCTCTCAAACACTTTATTAAGAGACAAGAAATTCAAGTAATTAACTCTTGATGAGTTCAGCACAGCTGTTAACTGAAAGCCTGAATTCCAGGAGACTCTACCTCATAAAACTGACTGAGAAAATCCAGCAGAGATTAATAATAATTAGCTTTATTTATATATTATGCAGATAACTGAAGGCGTGTGGTATCCGCACAGCGTGCTGAGGTTTCCTGGGGGGACGGTAGGTCCTGATAAACTCCTCACTGTTTATAAAATGGTTTTGCTTTCTGAACATCTGCTGAACTTGGCAGCGCTGCTCTAGAGAGAGCCAGCAGATTACAGCCACATGTGGGTAAGAGCATGTCTGAAACACTGACTTCCCACACTGGGACTGGATGAAGAAATATACTGTGAATATCAAATTAAGGCTTAATATATAATTATAATTATCTCAATGTATTAAATTTATAAGATGCTAAATGAGAAGCCATGAATAGCCATCAGGTTTTTGGACGGTGGGAGGAAACCGGAGTATTGATGAAATAATGATGAAACTCGCACTCATTAGTACTGTCCCAGAAAAGGATAGAAGAGTGTTTCCTCTGTTGTAATTGTTGTAATTGTAATTAATTAATAATGGATGTAAAATTATGTAAAATTAACACTTTTAACAGATTTTACTGTGTAGAATTCCTTTATCACATTATCATATCTGATTAATAATAATGACCTGTAGAGGGAGCCACACTCTAACTTACAACACACACATATACACACACACACACACACACTTTAAACACTCCCTCACACACACACACACACACACACACACACGCTCCTTTATGATCCTAATGGGTTGGTATAGCCTACAACCCTACCTGTGCACACGTTATAGCCCCTCCCCCTGCACCACCTGTGATCACACTAACCCTACAATAACACCATACACACTTCAAACACTCCCTCACACAAACACACACACACTCATATACACACACACACCTCCATACTGCACACCTGTGCACAGTCATGGACTCACAGTGTGGAGCTGCTACCTGGCCAGGTAATACCAGGTAAGGTAATGGGTGGTAATGAGGAGATGATGGATAGATGGTGATGGGGTGATGAAGAGGTGATGGAGGGATGAAGGTCTGAGTTGGCCCATTTCCATTTTTAGTGGAGGATATTAGCATGTTCACCTATACTGTGTTTAATTAGCTTTACTGGATGAGGAACCTTAGTTAACTGTCTGTCTCTCTGTCTGTCTATCTAGCTTTCCATCCATCCCACCAGCCAGACAGCTGTCCATCCGTCCATTTATCCATCTATCTGTCCATCCAGCCCTTCTATACATCCCACCAGCCAGCTACTTACCCTGGGCTGTCTGTCTGTCCACTCATCCATCCAGGCATCCAGCTGTCTACTTACCCAGGTCTGTCTACCCTGCCATCTATCTATTTATCTATCTCACCAGCCAGCTATCCATCTCTCTACTTACCCAGGTCTGTCAGTCTGTGTTCGTGCATCCAGCCATCCATCCATCCATCCATCCCACCAGCCAGCTTATCACCTATCTACTTATCCAGAGTCTGTTTATCCATCCATCCATTCATTCAGCTACCTATCTGTTCATCTGTGTGTTTATCTGTCTATGAATCCATCCGAAAAGTCCTCGCTTCTTTCCACTGCTTTCTGGAATAACTATATAACACAGTACTGTACTTTTACTTTCAGTACTATTTAAGTACATTTTTGAGTACTTTTACTCAACTCTGGGACTCTGGAGTATTATTGTTATTATAGTTTTTTATCTGTTTATCTGTATTATAGAGTAGCAGCAGTGCAGCAGTAGTGCTGGAGGAGCAGGAGGGGGATCAGGCTGGAGAGCTGCCCGGGAAAACAGCGCTCGGTCCCGGGGAACGTGTTCACACTCGCTCAGCGGATCAAACAGAGGATCAAACAGCGGGCGCGCGCTCAGCCACACCCGTATTCCGGGAAACCACGCCCACTGCGCTGCGATTGGACACAAAAAGTTTTACATCGCGCTAAATAAGATTTAGCAAGAATATAACTATATTGTTTTAATTTATTTTGTTTTAATACAAATTATTTTAAAAACTGCTAAAAAAAAACGTAATTTTAATTGTATTAGTCCCGAAGCGCGAGCTGCGCTGTGATTGGCTGGTGTTATCTGGCTGCGGTTTCTCAGCCAATAGCAAGTCTGTGGGCGGGGTTAGACGGAGTACGGGTGTAGAGTGTATGGGTAGAGCAGTGTGTGTGTGTGTGTGTGTGTGTGTGTGTTAATAAGCGGTATTAAAGAGCGCAGATAAAGCCCGAGCTCAGAGAGACACCATGCTGCTGCTGGAGCTCCTCCTCACCGCCCTGCTGCTCTCCTACAGCCCGGCCTCAACCCAGCAACCCGAGGAACCCGTCTCCTACACGGCAAGAGCTCCTCACACACACCTCACACACACACACACCTCACACACACACACCTCACACACACACACACCTCACACACACACACCTCACACACACACACCTCACACACACCTCACACACACACACACCTCACACACACACACCTCACACACCTCACACACACACACACCTCACACACACACACCTCACACACACACACCTCACACACACCTCACACACACACACCTCACACACACACACCTCACACACACCTCACACACACACACACACACACCTCACACACACCTCACACACACACACACCTCACACACACCTCACACACACCTCACACACACACCTCACACACACACACCTCACACACACACCTCACACACACACACCTCCTCACACACACACACCTCACACACACCTCACACACACACCTCACACACACACACCTCCTCACACACACCTCACACACACCTCACACACACACACACCTCACACACACACCTCACACACACACACACACTTCCTCACACACACCTCACACACACACACACACCTCACACACACACACACACACACACCTCCTCACACACCTCACACACACACACACCTCCTCACACACACACACACACCCTCACACACACCTCACACACACACACACCTCCTCACACACCTCACACACACTCCTCACACACACACACACACACCCTCACACACACTCACACACACCTCACACACACACACACCTCCTCACACACACACCTCACACACACCTCCTCACACACACCTCCTCACACACACCTCACACACACACCTCCTCACACACACCTCACACACACCCTCACACACACCCTCACACACACACACACACCTCCTCACACACAACTCACACACACACCTCCTCACACACACCTCACACACACACCTCCTCACACACACCTCACACACACCTCACACACACACACACACCCTCACACACACACACACACCCTCACACACACCTCCTCACACACACCTCCTCACACACACCTCACACACACACCTCCTCACACACTCCTCACACACACACTCCTCACACACACACCTCCTCACACACACACCTTCTCATACACACCTCATACACACCTCCTCACACACACCTCACACACACTCCTCACACACACACACACCTCCTCACACACTCCTCACACACACACCTCGTCACCACCAACTACCAGCACCCAAGCTCCACTGTCTGCTCCAGAACCTCCATATCCACACAGCAACAGCACTGTTTACACATGTGTGTTTGTGTGTGTATAGTGTGTGTGTATAGCGTGTGTGTGTGTGTGTGTGTGATACTGATATTAATGTGTGTGTTGGTGTTTACAGTGCACAGATGGATATGAGTTTGACCCAGTCAGAGAAGTGTGTAAAGGTAAACAGCATCCTCACCTCCTTTTAATTGTTGTTTAATTGTTTTAATTTTTCCACCTGTGTGTGTTCAACTTTCAGTACTGTGATCTGTAGTCAGTAGTGTTACCACTATGTATATATAAATATCTAGTTTCATCTGTTACCATGTTCTCTGTAATAAGCACTGTAACTTGTATTTAGTACTGTAACATGTAATCGGTAGTTTTTAATACTGTAATTTTAAATATGTTCACTTCTTTATCTGTAACCTACAGTATATTCTGTAACTTAACCAGTAATAAGTACTGTTACATGTAGTCAGTACTGGAGCTAAACTTTATACTCAGTATTATGCAGTAAAACTGTAGTCAGTACTGTAATCAGCAGATTTTAGTACTGTAATTTGTAATATGTAACCTACAGTATATTAAGTACTGTAACAGTACTCAGTACTGTAAATAAAACAGTAAGTATTATACAAAAATATATAAAATAATAAGTATTATACAGTAAACCTGTAGTCAGTACTGTAACTATAACAGGGTAACAGTATTGTTAATGTAGTCAGTAGTCTATTCTACATTCTGTACTGTAACATGTGGTCAGTACTATATCATGTAGTCAGCACTGTACTAAAACTTAAGGTGAGTATTATACAGTAAACCTGTAGTCAGTACTGTAACTCTAACAGTATAACAGTATTGTGAATGTAGTCAGTAGTCAGTAGTTACTCTACAGTCAGTACTGTAACTCTGTATATCAGTATTGATTCAGTATTCAGTAGGTATTATAAATTCAGTAGTGTGGTGTAACTCTGTGCTGTGTGTTACAGATATTGACGAGTGTGCGATCGTGGCGGACGCGTGTAAAGGCGGTATGAAGTGTGTGAATCACTACGGCGGGTACCTGTGCCTCCCGCAGAACGCTCAGATCTTCGTGAGTAACGGTGATGAGCCCTCGCAACCTGCCGACCCCAGCGTGCCCCACAGCGTACCCGCCAACCCCCCAACGCACGGGCAGGGGCAGGGGCAGCCCAGCCGCCGCCTCATACCTTCATCCAGGACCCTCCGGTGCCCACCCGGCTTCACCCTGGACGAGCAGAGCTACTGTCGAGGTAGGACACCACCCTCTGCACCACATTCACCATTTACACCTTCTTCACTAACCTGAGTCCCTGGGCAAGACGCCCAACTGTAGAAACAGCGACCATTACTGAGCAATAGCAGTTTCCAATATAAAGGCTGTAAATGTGCCAAAGAATATATTTATTAAGTGTTTAAATTGTTATTTAATCTATAATTAACATAATTATACTAATAATTACTAAATTATGTGACTTTGTTTAGGGGTAAAAATGCTCAGATGCAGTTTTCTAGCTTTTTGTACCTCCCTGTAATTTTATATGCTGTTGAAACTGGCGACAGCACACATAATTATTATTATTATTATAGCGTAGTTTTGACATTTTACAAAAAAATATTACATCCTCTAAGTGTGTTTTTTACAGTTTCCAACTTTAACTGAAACTTTCTAAGTAGTCTAAATGTAAGGGGTTAAAACTGTGATGTAACTGTTTTGAGGTTTTGGAATTGGCCTGTTTCAACGTACTAAACTCTCATATTACTCTCATTAGTTGCATTACTTCTTTGCTTTTCATTGGCTACAAAGAGAAACAGGTCAAAAATAGACATAATATGCAAAACTCCCCTTTTGTTTTGTTTTTTTTTTATTTTACTTTGTGTTTCTCGACCTTGTGCCTCTAAACTATAAACACTCCAATCACCAAAAAAAATCTATTCGTTCGTTTTTCGCTCCGCCCACTAGAACAGTTGAAGAAATGTTTCCATTTCGGTCTGATGGTTGAAAACCTCAGACAGATTAGCCAGCAGACTTCGTCTGAGGGAGGAATCTGTACCTGTTACAATCAGTCTGTGGCCAGAACTTTTATACAGTGATTGTTGTGATTATGTGTCAGGTGTTTTGCCAAACTAACGTGTGGTAAATGCTCAGCGTAAACGTGGGGCGTGGCCAGTAAAATTAGTAAACGTCGTAAGTAAACAGAGCCCTTAAACGGTTCGTGCTGATCCAGGTGGCTGTGTTGTAGCCCGGGCTGCTGATGCTGTAGGAATTGGTCCCACAGTGCTTTGGGAACTGGTATCTACCTGACTCTCACATTACCTGAGAGAAGGGAACAGGAGCTGAAAGACTTTATTCAGAGGAGAGAAAGAAAAGAAAAAGATATAACGGCTAAAGAGACGAGCTTTCCTGCAGCACCAATCAGAACCCACTTATCCTCTGATTCACTGCTATTGGCTGAGACTCAGCGCTGATGTTCTTGGCTTGGGTTCAGCATCCTTTAAAAACATGAACATTACGTTTCTGGGTCAGATGTTCAGGAAACACAGCAGAGAGGTGCAGACAGGTTTACCACTTTATTCCTCACCCTTCATTTCCCTCCACATCATGCTGTGGATGCAGTTACAACAGTTCTGAGGGTTTTTCAGGCCAAATAAGGGAATTTTCACACTTAAAACGTCCAAATCAGAGCCTGAACCAATGTGCATATGTATGTGTTATAGGGCTGTGCTATATCATATCGTACGCAATAATATCACCAGCATTTATTAATATGAAGAATGATATTAATATTATATCCTGAAATATGGCGCCATATCACCCACCCCTAATTATCAGGGTTCTACTTTTTTACTGTTTTTAGCAAAAGAAAAATTCACACTGTTCTCATTTCCCATTATATATCTACTAGATACAGATTATATCTGTGCAGAATCATTTATTTTACTTTAATCCTGGATATATGAAGATATGCATTATTATTATTAGTATTATGACTGATCATTCTGGATCATCAACTTCTGTTAGAAATCTGACAAAATTCTTGTATTTTTTAATATCTCAGTAAAGTATCATATACAAAAATAAAATGTAGTTTTCATGTTGTTGCAGTTTTGTATTCTTGAAATCTAAAAAAAAAGATTGTTTTGTCATATCGCCAAGAGTATCATTATAACAAAAATACCATGGAATATCGACATATCGCACACCCCTAATTTTGATGGCCAAATATGCAATGCATCCCTGCATCTGTTACATCATATCAATCAATCAATTAATCAATCAACCTTTATTTTCACTCGGGAAAAACATTGAGGGTGACCCTCATTTACAATGTAGCCGAGCATTTATAACATCAAAGGAATTAAAAACATTTAATTATGAATTAGAAATAATAAGAAATAAAATAGTAACTAAGTACTAATAAAAAAACAACATTTAACATATATAAATAAAATATATATGTAAAACAGAAAATACTAAAATACCATAAAAAACTAATTTAACACATAAGAAGCAAAAAATATATAAAATATAAAATAAGTAAAAAGATAATAGTAAAAGTAAAGTAAAATGTTAAGAAGGATAAGAAATGATTAAATGAATAATAGAACAAGAATGAATATAAAAAAAACATTTGAATCCAAAAAATAAAAGTAATGATAAATAAATATAAAATTATTATTATTATTATATATAATTAAAATGATGGTGATATTGCAAAGTTATTGTCAACTCATTCTTATTGGGTAGATATAAGATATAAGTTGCTTTGGATCAAAGTTTCCGCTAAACATAATGTAATGTATTGATTATGTATTGGTTATGTATTGATTATGTATTGGTTATGTATTGGTTATGTATTGGTTATGTATCGATTATGTATTGGTTATGTATTGGTTATGTATTGGTTATGTATCGATTATGTATTGGTTATGTATTGGTTATGTATTGGTTATGTATCGATTATGTATTGGTTATGTATTGGTTATGTATTGGTTATGTATCGATTATGTATTGGTTATGTATTGGTTATGTATCGATTATGTATTGGTTATGTATTTGTTAGTGCAGTTCTCACATTTTGACCCAGTCTTTAAGCTGATTGGGTTGTATTGGGCCCTTACTGTACTTTATGTGTTTCCAATATATTGTCAGATCAGCATGTTCTCTGAGATTGTGAGCTCTGCTGAGGTAGATCTTCATGCTCCGTGCTCAGCGCTCACCATGAGTCCTCGGAAAAACTGAAGAATCGAAGGTCTTGCGGATGCTGAATCATGCAACACATGATTTGTCCTGAAGAATGAGCGCGTTACGCTGCGCGGGTGATGATGGATGATGTATCTGGCGTGGAGCTCAGCGCTCGTGGTCTGCGGTCGCCCGGTTCTGCCGCTGCGCTTTATTTTAGTCAGAAGTCAGCACCTCGCCGGCCATCCGGCTCTCCCTGTAATTACATACAGCTGTACAGCAGAACCACTACAGCCAGAACAATATGACCACGTCCTCGCTTCTGCACTTACGGTCCGTAATTACAATATTCAGATCCTACACTGAACAAAACTCAAAAAAGTTTCACAACTTTCTACATTCGCTTTTTTTAAGTAAATTTAATTTCAGATAAATTTAAGTAACTTCGACTCAGTTTCAAGACTTAAATGTTACACAGAGTAAATAACAGAACTGAACTTCAGTCAATCCTTTCTTTTAGTAAACTTTACTTCATTTATTTTTACTCAATCAATCCTTTCTTGATTTAAACTGTTGTTCATCTCACTGCCTCCTGGGGTCGCAGTGCGGTTCAGAACCAATCAGAGGCGATATGTTATTGCATGTATGAATATTCATGAGCAAGAGCCAAAATCCTATCCCTTCTACCCGCCCACTCTTCCACTTAACTAAAGCAGCGTTATACTGGATCACCGGAGCACTTTTTTCCCCAAAAAACAAAACAGCTCACATGGTATTTGTTCATACTAGAGACAAAACTAGACATTTAAAAATAAAAAAATAAAAAACAATGCAATGAGATCTTTAAATCATAAATTTACCCCAGCAGTTCTCAGCAGTAATCAAATCACTAATGCTATTAAAGAAATTTACAACACTATGTTAGCCACGCTAATGTTACTATCCTAGTCCTGTACAGCGAGTATTTTTCAGCTGGAAAACAGACAGTTTGTGCAGAAGTATTAAACTGAATCCGTGCGTGATAAGTGATGCTAAATGCTTTATTTAGTTTAATTTATACAAGTAGAGAAAAAATGAACTTAAACCTGCTGTTTGTCGGTAATATACAGTGTTTAAGAACTCCAGCATCAGTGTATATTCCGAATGGTTCTCAGAGAGCCTGAAGTTGGCCTTCCTGCCGTGATTGGAGGAGTTTTCTCTCTCTTCTCAGGCTGCTGAGTTTATTAAGCCCTGTTTTACTGCAGTAAAGAGCCAGAATAAACTCCCACTTCATTACTCAGAGTTATGATGGGAAACCACCAAAACATTAACAAGCTGTAGATGTTGGGCAGGAAACAGAACAGCGGTTATTTAAGAGCTGGAACTGTGGAGGGAGTTCTAATAGATGTAGGAAATGTTAAAAGGGAACATTGGTAAATGGCTTTTAAGTTATTAGAATGAGGTACAGAGTGTGATGGACAGTGCTGCACTACTGGGGAAGAGTCAGTGGAGTTGGGTACAGAAACTACAATTCCCAGAATCCTCTGCGATGATCAGTGCCAACCGGCTACACCTGTGGAGCATAGTATAAAAAAACACAGGCCGAAGCCTCAGTCTCTGTTGCGCCTTTGTAGAAAGAAACACAGGGTATAGAAAGGAGCTGCAGATAATGATTACTTTGCTAGTCGACTAATCTAATGATTATTTTTTCAGATTAGTCGATTAGTCAGCAATTATTTCTGCTATGTCTCCATCTCTAAAATTTATTTAAAAAGCATTTAAATGTCTGGATGATTCCTATACCATGGAAAATGGAAAATACTGATATATTCAGTGATTAAATATGTAATCTGTTTACTCATCTCCCACTGAGCTTATGTCTCCAGCACTTCTGTCTCCAATGTAATGCACTACTGTTACAAATTAACAATTAGTCGACAATGAAATTCGTAGACAAATTTAAATAATCGACATTATCGATTATATCGATTAATCGTTGCAGTCCTAGTATAGACAAGACAAGAAAGTCATAAAAGAATTCCAAGACAAGGATAATCCAAAGGGGTGTTAATATAAAAGAAACTACCAGTATAATCAAGTTTAATAGAATTAATTTAAAGTAAAGGAGTTTTTTGTGTGTTTTAGGTTAGGTTTCTTTTGAAACTTTTTTAACTTAAAAAAGCATTTTTTAGAGAATAATGGAGGCGTATAAGGACTTATCAGAAAGGTGCGGTGTAATGACATGTCTCAGTAAGTGTAGAATTAGAGTATTAAAGTATTTGGTGATAATTTGGTTTGTTTTTTCGAGTGTGAACCTGTATTGTGCACAATAGCAGTGTTTGCTGAGGCGGGTTGTGTGGTGGTGAGACAGTAGTGAGCTGTGTGAGCCGGGGCTTTGATTTCTGGGGGAATTTGAGTTAATCACGGGTGTGTTGTGTTTGGAGGAGCTGTGCTGTGCTGTGCTATTAGCTCTGAACAGGGTTTATACTGTGTTAGAGAAGCTGTGCTGCAGGAGCCCAGGCCTCTGTTTATATTTATTAATTCATTAATAAAGAAATCTCAGCATAGTGAATAGTGCTAACACCATGAACTGGTCTGTGTTAATGGTGGAAACTAAAGATAAAACACTTTAATTCAGTGTACTTTAGTATAATGGTGTAAACTTACTGTTTCCTGAAAATAACTCAATATTTAGACGTTAAGATCTAAACCACTGCAACACAACTCAGTACCGTATTTTTTGGACTATAAGGCTAACAGTATTATAAGGCACATTAAGCAACATTAAGCCTCAAATGAGCACTGGATGTTAATCTACACAGATTTCTCAGATTTTCTCCTGAAAACTGTTTATTTTAATCCGTTTTTACAGTAAATTTAGATTTACAGTATTTTGTCCAAAGGGTGAGCGCTATCCGCGGTTAGCATGCACTGAGCCAGCCACAATTAGCAGCACTAGAAGAAGCACTAGGCAGTCGCAATTAGCAGCACTAGAAGAAGCACTAGGCAGTCGCAATTAGCAGCACTAGAAGAAGCACTAGGCAGTCGCAATTAGCAGCACTAGCCAGCCATAGTTAGCAATGCTAGCCAGCTGTGATTAGCAAGCACTTAGCCAGCCACGGTTAGCAATGCTAGCCAGCTGTGATTAGCAAGCACTTAGCCAGCCATAGTTAGCAATGCTAGCCAGCCACAATTAGGAATGCTAGCCAACTGAGATTAGTAAGTGTTTAGCCAGTCACAGTTAGCAACACTAGCCAACCATGATTAAATAGATAGATAAGGATAAGATAAAAGGAAGGATAAAATAAAAAATAAAATATTTGAATTGATTAAATGAATTTACTCTTTACTGTGAGAAGTTTTATGTGGCTTTTTATTCTTAGAACTTCTACAGAAAACCAGCCTGCTGTTTTTATGACCTCCTGACAGAAAATCATCAGATACTGGTTTATAAATGAGATAATTCCCCCGTGTTCAGGAGAGCTGTTATTCCTCAGAGCTGCTGTTTAATGGTATTTATTTACCTGCAGCTCTCAGACTGAGGTGAGGTAATGTGGTGTGTTTATGGTAGGAGGCGCTGTGGAAACTCATTATTTACTCAGTCTGCTGTACGTTCTTTATATATACAGCCATTTAAAAACACCTAATTCTGAGTGTTTAAGAGGAAAACACTCACCTGACCTCACTCTGCTACAATCACACGACTGTAGAGAGGAGTTCACAGCTCAATAACCGAGTATTAAAGATCCATATTACACATTTTTCAAAATTCCCACCAAAAATATCTATTTTAATGAATAATACAAATCAATGGATTAGATTTGCTGTTACAGTAAAACCAAAAAAAAAGCCAATTAAATTCAATTCAAAGACTTTTACTTAAAATAAAATACTTTTACTATAAATCAAAGACTGTAACTGTAAATCAAAGACTTTTACTATAAATCATAGACTTTTACTTGATAGTCAGCAATTAAAACTGGTTATGACTAAATAGGTGTAGTAGTAGTAGTAGTAGTAGTCTTAAGCTTTTTAAATCTTATATAGCCACCCTATACAGTCAAATCTTACACATAAATAATTTTGGAAGTGCTTATCATCTAATTTTTAAACATTGTTTTGAATTTGCACAGCAGTATTTACTAGCACTAACAGCTGCTGCACTGGTGCATCAATAGTGCGGAAAAGAAAAGAGTCATCTTAAGCCTGAGAAACATAGTTTTTAACCCTGAGGATCTGTTTCTATGACTGTTTTTTCGTGTGCTCTTCAGAAACTGGAGAACTGGAGCATTAAGATAATCCGTTTAGATCACGGTTGTGTTTTTGCCATGAAAAACACAAATTAGCAGAGAAAGGACCACACTGTGTTCTGCAGAACTTCTGGCTGAGGAGGATTTTTCCATTCTCACATTAGAGCGGGAGAAATGACTCACCTCAGAGGAGATAAGCATCAGATCAATTCATAATCTCCCAGAATGCTTCACTCCCGACCAGAACCAGAACCAGATTCTCACCTTTAGGAGGATCACATGTGAATTTAATCCTCGCTCCAGTTCACACTGCTTCAGTATGTTTAGTGTTTAGATCAGGTCTGAGTGCAGCAGAGCTCTGTAGTGTGTGTTTGGTGTTGTTGTTATTATTATGGGATGTTTGCTGCTCTCCAGCTGCTTCCTGTTCCTGTATGTTGGGAATTGTTGATCTGTTCTCTGTACGATGCCAGAAATCATCCGGCCAATCAAACACAGCAGATCTGGCATTGAGTCAGAGGAGCCCGGTGTACCACAGAGGTCTGATCTGGAGCAAAAAATCTCATTCCATAATTTTTTCATTTATTTTAAAAAGTCTAGTTGTGTGCTGGTGGTGTTTTTCCTCCATAGACTAATTCTAACCATTTGTTTCTTAGCTCTGAATTACTGGGTAAAGTATATAAACACTGATGTGTTATTCACACAAATAACACAGGAATGAACTGCATGCTGTTCCTAGCGCTGTTAGTTATCTCCTATCTGACGAGACGGCGTCGCCGCCCAGCTTCATTAATCAAAAAAATGATTAATCTCTTTTATTGTAAGGATATTTTTTGTCAGGTATATGTGTAAGTATATTTTAAGACCTTTACTTATATTTTACACATTCACAGTAGGGCACTGTTTCAGTGATCTCTAGGCAAGCCAGTAACTGTTCGGCACCGTGCAGCTTGATTTAGGGCGTTTAGGTCAGTGTGTCTTTGCTATCGTAACGTTGGGAAAAGTACACCTTGCATGACTAATTGATAAACAAGCAAAACTGCAGAAATGTACCTGAACACACCGCATTTCCAGAACACCACGCCCATCAGTGTAGATATATTCAGAAGATCTGCTGCTGTTTAAACCAGGCAGGAGGAAGATAGGAGTGAATATAGACTGATGGTGGGGTGTAAGATAGCGATGAATCTAGATAAGAGAATAGGCTAAAGTCCTTAAGTAGGAAGTTGTTCTGAGAAGAGCTTTATCTTGTCTGTTTGATCATCTTCTCACAGTGGAAGGACGAGGGGATGTTTTCAGATCTGAAGGAAGATCCGTCATCTTTTTTCTTTTAACAGATAAAAGCAGTTTTAGAGCTGGTTATCTGATGGGGGTAGCTCTGGTGGTCTACAGGGTTTTGAAGGGGGTTGCTGTCGGTCGTCTCTTAGGGTTTCTCTTTGTCTTTAAATCTTTTCTGAAACTTAAAAAGTCCTGTTTGACTTTCTCTCTAAGCGCCGCTTAACATGGTGCAGGTAGATACTGGCAGATATCAGGCACTGGTTAAAATATCAATAGAGGTTTATAGAGAGAGGTTTATGTTTGAGTAAAATGAACATTGTTGTTTTATTCTATAAACTACAGACAATATTTCTCCCAAATTCCAAATAAAATATTCTCATTTAGAGCATTTATTTACAGAAAATGAGAAATGACTGAAATAACAAAAAAGATGCAGAACTTTC
The DNA here is from genome assembly GCF_023375975.1 of Astyanax mexicanus. Taxonomy (NCBI): domain Eukaryota; kingdom Metazoa; phylum Chordata; class Actinopteri; order Characiformes; family Acestrorhamphidae; genus Astyanax; species Astyanax mexicanus. The sequence continues at coordinate 27,167,637 of NC_064432.1, forward strand.
AGACCTCAAATAATGCAAAGAAAACAAGTTCATATTCATAAAGTTTTAAGAGTTCAGAAATAATCAATATTTGGTGGAATAACCCTGGTGGTATTTAATCACAGTTTTTTTTTCATGCATCTTGGCATCATGTTCTCCTCCACCAGTCTTACACACTGCTTTTGGATAACTTTATGCTGCTTTACTCCTGGTGCAAAAATTCAAGCAGTTCAGTTTGGTGGTTTGATGGTTTGTGATCATCCATCTTCCTCTTGATTATATTCCAGAGGTTTTCAATTTGGTAAAATCAAAGAAACTCTTTTACAGAGCTGTGTATGTGAGTTAGTTTAATACTGATAAACTCTGATTGAACACTTTTGATCAGTGTGTTGGTTTTTGACCAGCGTTTGGGTCAATAATGCTCTAAACTGGTTTTGGCTGCTGCTCCTGCGCAGATCCCCAGATAAAGTGCAGGATTCTGTATTACCACTCAACATAACTAGTGGGCTGATTGGCTGTGAGTGTGTGTGTGTGTGTGTGTGTGTGTGTGTGTGTGTGTTTGATAAAGATCTGTTCTGAAGGATTAAGTAGAGTATTAGAATAAACACATGCTGGAGTAACAGGCCTGTATTTAACTGCTTTGATCTCCTGCTGAACGTCACTGATCTCCTCACATCAGAACAGCAGCAGCAGAACGTCCGGGTGGTTCACCATCACCCCCGGCTCTGTTATCCTCGTGCACGTGGGAGTGATTCTCACACTTGAGGAGAAAATTCAGTTATTTTGCTTCATGCATGCGGGACGAACACGCCTCGTAATAATCGCAGTATTCAGCTAGTTTAGGGTTGGATTCACAGAACAGAGTTTGGTGTCAGGAATCATATGGCTGTTGCTGTGGTGTTGCTGAGGTGTTGCTGAGGTGTTGCTGTTGGTTGCTAAGGCCACATTCACCCTACAAGATTTTAATCTGTTTATTTTAGTAAAATACAGACCTATGGGGGGAATCACTTCTTCACACAGGGCTTGATTAGTTGGGATAATTTTATTTATTAAAAGAAAAAAAGATCATTTTTAAAGTGCTTTTTATATTAACTCAGGTTATGTTTCTGATATTAAAGTTTGTTTGATACTCAGAAAAATGTAAGTATGACAAAAATGCAAAAGTAAAAGAAATCTATAAGGGGGTGAATACTTTTTCACGCCGCTGTAATTCCACACAGTGAATTAGATTATAAGTTTTAAGCAGAATAAAAGAAAGCTGGATTAGGCTGGAGTTTAATGGGTTAATAAATAAAACTCAGTGTTAAACACTACAGTGTTAAACGTGTAATGGAACAGTGGTGGCGGCAGTGGTGAAGAGAGAGAGAGAGGCCGTCCAGCTGTCCCCTCGTGAGCCCCCCCCCCTCGTGAAACCTCAGGCCTCGCACTAATTGGTGTTTGGCTGCAGCTCAGATGAATGGTGCTCTTTTTCCAGCAGATCTGCTGCTGCTGACATGATAGAACTGGCTGTAATCTCCTCACTTGGGGGCATTTGGTTTGTGTTCCTGCTGAACGATTGTAATGGAAATTGGGAGGATTTCCAGGAACCTACTTGAGTCATCTGATTGGACGGAGGAGCTGTTTGGTTTCACTTCTTGGAGAGAGAGCACGGATCCTCGTGAAAAAAAGAAAACATCAGCGGGGGCAAAGCGTTCAAAGTCAACAATCCATTAAATTTCACAACGTCAAATTTATACGCCTGTCATGTTCCGGCCTGAGGGAACACACACTCTCCCACACACACACCAGCCTTAAAAACACCACGCTAAAAACCCTCGCTTAGCTTTTATTATACTTCTCTACTAATGATTACTTTGGTTATCGACTAATCTGATGATTATTTTTTTAGATTAGTCGATCAGTCAACGATTATTTCTGCAGATTCTCCATCTCTAAAAACAACAGAAAAGCAGCTGAAAAAGCATTTAATCTCTGTTTAATGTTAGATGTTGTTTAAACATGGAAAGTTCTGATATTCATTGATTAAATATGTTAAAACACTGTTGAGTTTGGGTAGTTTTGGAGACACTGAATAAGTTTAGTATAAACTGAGTGAAAGATTCATCCATCTCCAATTGAGTTTTTTTTCCAAGCACTTTGTGTAATAGATAGATAGATAGATAGATAGATAGATAGATAGATAGATAGATAGATAGATGGATATTATATCATATATTTCAGATATATACAGCTACTTTCTCAGGTTAATATAATTATAAAATCTAACTTTCCCAAAGGAGGAGCTCTAAACAGCCACTGGTCGGTTAAAACCGGTCGGGGTCAGTTGAAGCTGGTTGGGGTCGGTTGAAGCCGCTCGGAAGAAGCCGGTGGGTTGTAGCTGATCGGGGTCAGTTTTGGCTGGTCGGTTGCGACCGTACGGTTGTGGCCGGTGGGTTTTAACCGGTTGGTTTTATCCGGTTGGTTTTATCCGGTTGGTTTTAGCCGGTTGGTTTTAGTCGGTCGGTTTTAACCGGTTGGTTTTAGTCGGTCGGTTTTAGCCGGTCGGTTTTAGCCGGTTGGTTTTAGTCGGTCGGTTTTAACCGGTTGGTTTTAGTCGGTCGGTTTTAGCCGGTTGGTTTTAGTCGGTCGGTTTTAACCGGTTGGTTTTAGTCGGTTGGTTTTAGTCGGTCGGTTTTAGCCGGTTGGTTTTAGTCGGTTGGTTTTAGTCGGTCGGTTTTAGTCGGTCGGTTTTAGCCGGTTGGTTTTAGTCGGTCGGTTTTAGTCGGTCGGTTTTAGCCGGTCGGTTTTAGTCGGTTGGTTTTAGTCGGTCAGTTTTAACCGGTTGGTTTTAGCCGGTCAGTTTTAACCGGTTGGTTTTAGCCGGTCGGTTTTAGCCGGTTGGTTTTAGTCGGTCAGTTTTAGCAGGTTGGTTTTATGTTGGTTTTATGTTGAAGAGTTTTAAAGCGCTGTTTGATGCTGTTGGTTGTAAAGGCTTGAGAATCTGTGCCGCGTGTGAAGCTCTGTGCCGCGTGTGACCTGTGGTCTCTGTGTGTTGTAGATGTAGATGAGTGTGCTACAGGGAGGCACACGTGCAGTGCAGATCAGATCTGCTATAACAACCGAGGATCCTTCCTCTGCCAGTGCCAGCCCGGCTACCAGAAGAGCGGCGACCAGTGCGTAGGTGAGTTACCTGCCACCCTAGTCACACCTGCCACCTGCCACAGACCAGGCACCCACCTGCCATAGAATTAGGGCTGGGTATTGAAATTCAATATCAAAAAGGTATAGACCGAAATCTCTCAGTAATACAGAATACCAAAAGTTATAAAAAAATTGTGCTTATTTTCAATACTTTGCAAAAAAACACACAAACATGCCAAGTGCAGTGAGCACGCTCAGCAAGGTTAAAAACGTTTAAAAAAACGTAAAAACGTGACAATACTCTGGCACACGCAGAAACGCGAACAGTGAGGTGAACATGTGGAGATGCTCTAAAGTCTAAATCTACTTCTAAACATTCACCTGCACTTCAGTCTATTCAAACTGTCGACACACCATCACTGTGCTGAAGACTCTCTCTCTCTCTCTCTCTCTCTCTCTGTGTCTCTCTCTATAATAATAAATAAATTATTATTATAATTATATATTTAAGTGATCACTAATATAATTATAATAATGAATACTTTGAGTAAGAATAATGATCATTTTTTGTATTTTTTTTTGGTACAATTAAGAGAAAGATATTAAAAAAGAATAATTTGCGTATTGTATCGAATGAAATGTATCGTATTGGTATTAAAATTTGATAAACGATACCCAGCCCTGAACAGAAACTGAGCAAGAGACCAACTTCTTATCCAATCAGAACAGTGGGATCTTATGTTACATAAAAACGCCCAGCGTCAGGAAACCAACTGGCTTAAAGGTGTGTGTGTGTGTGTGTGTGTGTGTGTGTGTGTGTAAACCTTCCCACAGACAGAGACGAGTGTGTGCAGTCGCATTACTGCATGCACGGCTGCGTGAACACTCCCGGCTCGTACTACTGCGAGTGTAACGCCGGCCACCAGCTCGCCAGCAACAACCACAGCTGCGTGGGTGAGTGACGGCCCAGCGCACTCGCGCCTCCACACAACCTGCGCGAGAGAGTGAGGGAGAGAGAGCGTGCGAGAGAGGGAGAGAGGGAGAAAGTGCGAGTCTATGAGAGAGAGAGTGCAAGTGTGCGAGAGGAAAGAAACCAAGTGTGCAAGAGAGAGTGAGAGAGCGAGAAATTTATTTATATTTCACTACACATAAATGATATTTTCCAGTTAACTCGCTTTATATAATTACTTGGATGCACAATTATAGTGAATTTAAAGTTAAATCAGCACTTTTAAAATAGTTGAACATTTAACAATTCACAATAAAGATCATTTAACTGCCTTTTTAATTATTAATCTAACAGTAAAAAGAGTTAAACATGAATAAGAAGAAGATTTCTCAGTTCAGAGAAGGTTAATTTAAGTTTTAGTTTATTCTAAATAGATAAAAGTTTCTGTGCAGGAGTGCAGGAGTGTAAAACTGCATCTGATCATTCTTAGAGTTAAACAACACTTTTAAATAGTTAAAAAGGAATTCTGGGAAAGTGTTGAATGTTTTTAACTCTCAGTAATGC